>NW_020655627.1:0-32612 GCF_003589595.1 Hyposmocoma kahamanoa | reverse complement strand
AAACAAACAAATACTATAACAACTGATAAAATTTTAATGTACTACCAAACTACAGTTTGTGCTGAAATGGCCCTGACTCAGCATAAATACTGTAGACCGAGAGAAGTAAAACAGTGCTGGTTTTCTGCCAGTACCATATGGTGAGCGATCGCAGCCCAGTAAGCCATGCCACCAAAGTGCATCACACGCAAATATATATATACCTAACTCTAAATACTATACATATATATATATCAAGCAAAAGTGTAAGATGTAAAGCAAACAATGTAAATAGTGTAAGTAATGAAGGTAAGCAATATAAATAATAATGTAAGTTTACAAACATAATATTAAATTATAACAATAGCCACCAAATATGAGTATGTATAGGTACGGAAATCTAGGTTCACTAACTCGGAAAGGCTTTTTTTCTCATTAGAAATCTGCGAACAAAAGCGTTTTTTGCACGCTAGCGTGGAAAGGTTTTTAAAATTCGAACTTGACGATGGACTGTGGTGCACCACTAGTATTTATTTGGTCTGTGGGTTTTTCAAACAAAAGATGATTGATATTTAGTACATTTGAATATTGGGCGTTTAGCGCTTTTCACATTCTCTGAATCTAATTCACGAGTTTTTCACTTGCGTCTTTCGCTTGCTTGCATTGGCTGGGTACACGGCGTAAAAATCTGCCTTCCGCGCAAAGGCGTTCACGAGTCATCCGCTTTGCGTTGCGGAGAGATTTGCGCGCATGCGTGGCTGTAGTGGACGCATGGACGCTGCTACTGTCTGTACTGTCCTCCGCAAAACTTCCTTGTTGCTAGCGTGGAAATATCAAGCTTGCTAGATATCAAACTCATGCAACGCAAAAGGAAATCCAACGCAAAGCAAGCGGCCGGCGCAAGCGAGCGACTCGTGACCAGTCCTAAGTGCGCGTACGCGACAGACCTTTGCGTATGCGCGCAGCGAGTCACTCAAGCAAGAGAAAAACGCACGTGAAAGTCTCGTGAACCCGGCATTAGAAGATTAAAATACAAACATCGTAAATAGTCACACCATTCCGGGATCATGGGATTTAAAAGAACAAAGAACATATTTTAAGAAGCCGCTTCTATATTTTGACAGCAATTCACGGGAAAATAATTAAATTTAGTTATAAAAGCATTCGAATGTACGATTACCGATATATCCGAATACCGATCTACTACCTTTAACTAATATGACCCTTGTTATTGTATTACATTTGCATATGTACCTAATCGATTTCGGCGAAGTAAGTAAATGAATGAATGAATGAATGATATTTATTTTTACTGTGTTACTGCAAAGGCTCGGGCGATCTCTTTTTATCTCAACGAGACGTTGAGTCTCCTTATTGATGTCATACTGTTAACATTGGATTGTATTTTTCTTCTAAATATTTAACTAATTGAATGGATGACCATTGATAATATTTTGCATAATATCGAGTATAATGACAACATTTGTATCAATGCCATATTTGATTGAATTTTGAAAGCTTCCTGAAATTCTTTGAAAAGGTGTGTTTCTTTCGATGAAAAGTAAAACATAATAACTCGTTCAACTTTTGTTTTTTATTTGTCGTTACTTATTTATGTAATAAAAATCCGTTAGTATATTTTATTCTTATTATTGTTGACATTAAATTGACAATGATAACATGTGTTTATTAAATTATTTTAATTTGTCGAAAAACTAAAACATTTTCAATAATCACTTAATTACACAAAATAAAAGTACAAGCGAGAATAAACAAAGAATAAAAAATTGATGAGGTGTACCTAAATTCAGAACGCATCCGAAGATAGACTTTTTCTTATATTTAAAAAAACTGATGTTTTATAGTTCAACTGTTTTTCTTTTATCTACCATTTTGCTCGCTATAGTGACGTGAAAAGTTGTGTGTTACCACAGACATATATTTAGATAGACGCCGCAAGTACAGCAATTTGTATGAAAACCAAGCAAATTTTTTGGGCCCACTATGACGTCACAAGAACTATTTAGTGATGGCAACCTCCTTCCGCTCTCTCTAAATCAATCGATTGAACGGAATACGCGACACGCGTATTCCAATCAATTAATCGATTCTAAATAAAATAATTTTTGTTCAAGTATTTGTTGTTTACAAGTAGTCGTAATATTATTATAGTAGAAAAATACTAGAATAAGATAGTTAAGTCCTTTATTTTACCTGTTTTAAAAAAATGTTGATTGACTGAATCCATATATATTAAAATTTTTAAATTTAAAACTGTTTATTACAAATATTAATAACAAGTTACAGTACATTCAAGGCAGAATCTTAAAATTAAAGATTATTTATCCTTTTCTAGTGAATTGCGTTAATATGTAAGGTACAACAATTAAATCAATGACCAGTTTGTGTAAGCCTCCTCTGATATTGATCTTTCATATAAAATCTTTTTAATTTGTTTTTGACTTGTATAGGATTTTTATCTGTTATTTCATTTAGAAGATTTTTTGGTAAGCTATTTAATATCACAGGAAGTTCACACATCCAAACTCTTTTACCATAATTATTGTTTGATTTAGGTATATCATACATAGGTAGATGTGATAGTGTACGTAACGAATTCGGTCTAATTTTAACCTTTAACGACTTTATTTTTCCACAATTTTCGGTTATGATTGCTAATTTAACTTTATCAAAGACATTCATTACGTTACAGTACTAAAATAGTTGGTCATAATTATCTTTAAATTTATATCTAATTCTAGGAGGTACAATGGTCTTAAGCAATCTTATTTGAAAGCTATAAATATTCTGTAGGAATGTTTTGTACGTACGACCTTAGCTCGAAATACAATAATTAATTATAGAGTCAGCCAGTGCCAAATATAACATTCTCAATGTATTATATGATAGTTTTTGTTTGAGTATACATAACTTGTTAAGTACCGCCCTAAGCTTATTACATACATGTTCAATATGTGGGCCCCAGTTAAATTTATGGTCAATTTTTAATCCGAGATACATACATATGTTCCTTTACCAATTCTAATGGTTTACAATGACAATTTATGGGCTGATGATGCATGCAATTATGATCGTGAGCTACAACTTGCGGTAAATGTCTACATTTTAAGTATGGTGACTGTTTATGTAAGAGTTTGGTTTTTTGAAAATTAATAGATAGACCCACATCATGTGCCCATTTACACAGTTTATCAAATTCTTGCTGCATCATGTGTTGGGCGACTTTTAAATCTTTGTGCGCGGTTAACAAACAAGTGTCATCAGCGAACTGGTATACTGAGCTCTCTCGTAATACGTTGCACATACCGTTCACATAAATTAGATATTCGGTTGGGCCTAGAATTGAGCTTTGGGCCGTGCCGCATACTGTTGGTATTAAGTCACTATTTTCACCGTTTATACTAACAGTGTCACATCTTTTTTGATGATAATTTTTAAACCAACTCAACATTGGGTCCTGTATACCATTTTGCTCCATTTTTTTATATAATGTTTTATAATTTAGCGCATCAAATGCCTTACTAAAATCTATCAAAACTGCTAGTAAATGGTTTTTATCATTTAGATGGCCATTTACTTCATCCGAAAATAAAGACAATAGTTTGGTGGTGCTTTTATTTTTTTTAAATCCGAATTGCTTCTCATTAATGATCTGATTGTTTACAAGAACTTATTAATTTCCCTCCCTATATATTTTTCTATAATCGCGTCAATACAGGATAATATTGTAATGGGCCTATACGTGTTAGTGTCAGTGAAGCTACCTTTCTTATGTATTGGTCTAATAACAACTATTTTTAATCTATCAGGATAAGTTGATGTTGTTATGCACCTATTTATCAAATGTTTAAGAACAGGTGCTATATCCAATGCAATGTATTTAATGTCCTTTGCCCTTATTTTATCTACACCAGGACTCTTATTGGAGTTAATACCTTCAATTATTTTTATCAATATATTTTCATTTATTTTCTTTAATTTAAATGAGACACTTGGCGTATTCATATACGTAATTTTGTCAAGCAATGGTGTGGTACAGTTATTAAATAGATTGTTTACGTTATTTTCGAAATCTTTTGCAAATTTATTTGATAAGTCTTTAGCTTTCATACTGAAGTACTTAATAAGTACTTCATCAATGACCGGTATAACCCTACCTGATAACCTATTTACAATTTCCCACATTTTCTTTGGATTCTTCAAATTACAATGGATTTCTTTTTTTATCGAATTATTTCTGGCTTTATTCATGAGTTTATTTGTTCAATTTCTATACCTTTTGTATATTAACTAATTTTTTTATTTGTTACATCTGATAAATGCAATTTTAGATGTTTACTTTTCATTCTAGTCATATCAATTAACTTATTAGATATCCAATTACATTTTTATATCCTATTTAAATATATATTTTTACTTTCTTTACACTTACTGTATATGTTTTCAAACACATTCAATATGTAATTAAGAATTTCATTTGGTTCGGGTATATGAAAAACCGGGCTCCAGTCAACGCAAGCAAGCTCCTGTCTTATTTTTGTGTTATTAAAAATGGTAGCGAATGTGTATCGTTGAACTGTATCCTCTCATATTTCGTATATCATTTCGTAAAGTAATTTCTCTTGATCCTTACGATTGTCGAATCCCAATTCAGTTTCGGATTCTTCGTCTTGAGGGTCCGGTAATATGACAGAAATACGTTTCGGTTTACAGCCATTCGTTGTGGAACAACGGTTACACTTCCAGTCAACAGATTCAGTCACGGATAACGCATTTAACTGATCTATTGATAATGATGCACATGAACCGTGAAACCACTTGCTACATTTGTTACACTGAACACCTGGGCTTTTCTTTCCAACTAATTTATTACATTTTGCACATTTCGCCATCTCGAAAAACAATTACATAAAGAATAACAACTTATACGTCCTTCCGCATTCGCTGCGCGCGGGCAAAAACACGGATCAGATCTAAGAAGTGTCAGATAGTACAACAGAAACATGAAAGTTTATTTTTAACCGACTTTAAAAAAGAAGGAATTTATCAATTCGACTGCATTTTTTGTGTGTACCTATGTTACGCGATTATTTATTTGTGAACCGATTATGACGATTCTTTTTTTATTGGTCTCATTTAAATTTTATTCAAAGATTCCACCTCTAAAGGTAGCAAACTAGGGGAAACTATGCCTGAAATAAAGAATTCTATTCTATTCTAAAGTTACGCAATTAGTGGAGTATTCGAATTTCACTTACCAGAGAACTGGGCCACTGTATGCCAGCAAACAAAACGTCCCGAAACCCTCGAAGATGTTTGTTTAATTTGTAATCATTATTGTTGGCATTTTTTAATGTTAACAAGTCACACATTAGACCTGCCACTGCGTATACTATTTGTAGGATCTGAAATACATATTGAATGTTATATTAGTACAAAAGACGAAATGCATTAAAAACTTAATTCTAAGTTTTTGTTTCTGTGACGGGATGAACAAGTCGTGCGCCTGTAGGCCACGCCAGTGCCACTCAGAACTTTAAACCGCAAAATTCTGAGATCTAAATTTTAAAACCTCACATTTATATCATCATCATCAGCCTATCGCAGTCCACTGCTGGACATAGGCCTCTCCCAATGTGCCCAATTTCGCCCGATCCTCAGAATGTCGCATCCATCTTCTGCCAGCAGCCTTTCGCAGATTGTCACTCTATCTGGCAAGAGAGCGTCCTATATTTGCCAAGCAGTAGTCGTAGCCATACTTACCTAATTTGTCAGCACCTTATATATTATATTTTTAAGATATTAAGTAACGGGACTAACAAGTCGTGCAACTGGTGATAAGCGACAAGCTTGTCCGTAACAGTTGCAGTGCCACTCAGAGCTTTAAATCGCATAGATCTAAGGGGCACTGCCAGTGCGCCCTTCACCCTGAAGACAAGTTGAAAAGTCTCATATATTTGTATTTATTTATTGTCACATAGTCAGGTGTTACATTACGATTAGAGTGTAGCACATAACCCTGAATACTGCAAGTCAAGATATTGAATACAATAAAATGTAACAAAATAAAATGTAGAATAAAAATTGAAAGGCGTAATAATCACAAATGTCAAAATATAAAATTGATGTCATTGACTTACAAATAAATGGACGACGGGTCTAATACAAAAACCACGAAAAAAATGTCCCAAGTCAACCTATTCGAAATTTAAATTGTAATGTCATCGCAGTATCGCGCTGTCAGTCGAACAAATGAAGACTAAAGCGGAGTTTGGCGCTCTGTATACGATTTTAGCGCCTTACAAGTGCGGACACTTTTTAGCGCGGACCCGACGTCCATATAATTATAAGTCAATGATTGATGTCGAAATAAACGTTATGGAGAAGGTCGACAGAATATAATATAGTAATTAATATCATGAATTCGTCAAAAATTAGTGTATAAACTCATTATTAATTAAGTATTTTACAGATTGAGTCATTGCATTCAATTTGTGTAATACACGTGTGTTGTATAATATCTTTTATTAATTAAATATTTTCTTACATTTTTAAAGAACAAATTAATTATCATTTGCTTCGTTTTTTATGTCAGGCGGTATATTATTTTAAATGTTTTTAGTATTATTTTATGGTGTACGCTGTTTTAGTACATTTCTAATTGTGCTATGTAATTTTACCAGCACCCTTACCCTTAAAAACCGGAACGCAGTAGTAATGTGAGCATTACAGCTTGGCGACAGAAATAGGTAAGGTGGCAGTACTTCCCTGGACAAACTCTTTCACAAGCAACTCTACTACTGCTAAATATTAGTACCTACGCTTATAAATATAATAAAGAACAAGCAGATACTTACAAATGTCCACCCAGTGAAAAATATCATTTGATTGCCCAAAAAAAACCTGATCGTTGAATCCTTATGGTCACCCTGGAATCGGCGCGTCATACACCAAATATTCACTAGGTGCATTATTATTGTTGTTATATAACCGAAGATGCGGTAGTAGATATAGTGCGACGTTACGCTGAAATATAATATTGTTTCTTTATCAATCTCTTAGATTTTTGCGAATGTTACACATTGGAAATGACACTACTGCTTTGGCTCTAAATGCCATTTTCTACTAAGCGACTCTGTTCTAATTCAAAGTCGCTGCCGCTGCAATGGTATAAAGATTTCTTTGAATAAATAAAAGACACGCGCATACAGTCGCCCGCGACTAACCGCTTAGTAAGAAATGCATATAATAGTATCATACCCATTGACACGACCGCAACTCAGAAGTCAAACAGAGTCGCGCGCGGCCAGCCGCTTCGCTTAGTGGAAAAAGGCACTAATCTAATATATAGATGATTTTAATGCCATCATGCGAAAGAAAACGGCCTCGCTGCTCTGCAGACTACGGGGTAGTTCCAATTCCATCCTAAGGGTAATAGCAGAGCGACACGATTCCCCGATCATAGCGACAGATGCATCTCGCACACAAAAATAGTGACTAAGTAAGTAGTAGTAATTGTAATAGTAGTTGTAATGTAATGGATTTCTCTATGACATGTGATTTTAAAAATTTTAGTTTTGTTCATGTTAATTGTTATTATTTTATTAGCTAATTTGAATTTTAATTGTTATTTTATTAATTGTGAATTTTAGTATTTTAAATTTTTACTTTCGATTAAATTATCATTATTATTTCAGTGACATAATATAAAAGTGACTTTTATATTATGTATTTTGAATATTTTGACATTTCGATTTTAAAAATTTTAATGTACACTTCATATTCAATACACCATAAATTCACCATACAGTAATTTGTTACTAATATAGTAAAAGGTTGCTAACTAACAAACTATGGACCTATGCTGTCTGAAAATAAAAGATTTTTATTTATTTATTTTTTTACTAATCGTCTATTCGGAATTGCGGAAGTTAATTTATCTAAAGTATGAACGTTTTCTCAGTATGGACATGCCCATTTCGTCATCAATATAATTGTTTGTTACAGTTTATTTTCCAAAATATAGGCTGTCTCGTGTTTATTTTTTAAATGGCTAAAGTATTTAAATACGTACGTACCTATATATAATATATATAAAACGCGCACACTCTTAGCCCCGCACTAGGGAAACCCTGTATCCCAGGTGCCATGGCAATGCAGTTGTGGACAACCACAAATTAATTACACCCAAACTCACGAGATAAATAAATGTAGGCCATACAAATATTTTTCTCTCTGCCCGGGAATCGAACCCGGGAAGGGACAGTGTCTGTGCGTGGCAGTCCAGGGTGGTAGCCGTTCGGGCACGGAGGCAGTCAACCTACCTAACCTAATTTGTAGCTAATACTTAATAGGAAAGAATAATACGTCACCAATGTACTCAAATTTCAATAAATAATACGCATATTCAAACAGAATCATTTCCGAGAAGTCCCGGGATTTGCAGAAAGGAATATCCGCATTATTCTTTAGTTCAACTAAATTAACGCCCTTGTTTCGATCACTGACATACGGCACAACCTCGATGCACGTTTAATAATTTATTTATTTATTATTTCACTTTTCAATTTCAAGATTTCTCACACATAGGTATTGATTCAATATAAGCTACTGCATCGATGCAGTCGAAATTTTCTATCATTGCAACCGCCTATAAACCGCAAGGGTCGTGATGCGATCTCGCGTTTCAGAAACGCGAGTTTCTATCTCTGTAACGGTAATTGGACTTGGACAGTGTTCACTACCTAATTTCCGTGGCAATTTTTATTATTTAAGTATGTACTCGATTTTTTATCTTGCAATATTATGCAATACTCAATACTCAATATTTTATTGCAAAACTATATCATACATAAGATTTTAATAACAAAGAAAAGGTCAGTATTATGGACCCCGCCGAGCACGCAATATAAGGGATAGAAGGAGAGAGAGAGAGAGATTAGAGATAAAATTCATGTCAGTGATTTTATACACATAACAATAATATACATATAATATATATGTGTATGTATTCGAGCGTTGTATCGTGAAATATTATTTAACAATAACACGATAATATACTTGAATATTTTAATAATAAAAATTGCCACGGAAATTAAATAGTGAACCCTAGTCCGAGAGTGACCGTCACAAGTCGCCGTGTGTAACCGCTCTTTGTTCTGTTAACAGAACAAATGGGAAGAAAAGTACCAGTAGTCATGTCAATAGAACTGTACAACAGAACTAGTGTGAATAGAGGTCTAAATATTATATTTAGGTAATTTTCACGTTACTTTTCTCTACCTAATTTCGGTGGCAAAAGTACGTGGAATTATCGATTTGTCAAGTTTGATTGAAATCACAAATACCACAGTAATCGCGTAACGGACTCAAAAAAAAGTTTTTTTTTAAGTCAGTTAAAAATACATTCGTAGTAGGTATCAGGTACTTACCTGTTTTTCAAGTTTTCTACTTGACCTTACTGCTGATGTCAAGCGGGTATGAATACTAAATTACCAAGGCTATTAATAATTACTACCATACTATAATTGAAAGTAAGTAGTAAGTTGTGGGAACAATTTTTTGCTACTTCTTATAATTTAATTTACTTTCACTTTTATAAAAATGTTATGCCTCCATCATTACGGGAAATGATGATTGTGCCAACTTCGTGATCAGAAAAAACATTAAGGGTCGTATTCTAGAACTCTACTCAATACTCAAGTCAGGACTTGAGTATTGCAATGAGCACTGAAAATAATACTCAAGCCCTTGCCATTAGGTTTGTATTTCCAGTGCTTGAAATCATACTCAAGTCTGCTCAAATCCTGACTTGAACATTGAGTAGAGTTCTAGAATACGACCCTCAGAGTCTATACTACCTCAAATGGTTTTGGTTGACCTATACTGTGACAATTATTAATCGGTAGCGATGATTTAATCCAACAAACAAAAATAACAAAACAAAAATATTCTACTCTAAGATTAATCTAACCGAATTATCTGGTCAAGTGGCAGCTTTTACTTTTTTTTTATAAGGTTTCACCCATTTATTTGGGTAGACAAAGGTAAATTGTAGAATTCATACAGCGTCTTCTTTTGTTAGCAATATTATCCTAGTTTTAATGGAAAGACAATATGTGACCATAAATATTCACAAAAAATACATACCTTATCTTCATTATGGCAAAACAGATCAACAATCAAACTAATTGTACCATAAATACAGTCAAAATGTCAAAAAACCACATTCCACGTTAGAGAATACGTCATGTCCGACAGAGCAACGGCACCACACTATTCCCACACTAATAACTTCATATAATGCTTTGAAATAACAAATATCAAAAGACCTCTTCCACCTTTACAGTCACCGTATAAAGTAATGGTGTGTGAGAGGTTTTAATAAACTAGATACTACGACAGACGTTTTTTAAGACTTAACTAGTATATCTGACAGAAAAAATATATGCAAAAAATGGATTTTTCTGCATTGACCAACTCAGGCTACAGAGGAGTTTTGTAATAACCTCGATAGCGAGGAAAACAATTGGTTGAATGGTTGATAAAGTAAAACTTACTACTGAAAATTAAGTTATAAAATCAAGGTCCTTTTAAGACTGGTCATTTGTGAATGACCATGTGTGTATATAATGTCTAACACAGAGTAGAATCCAAAGGGGATTTGGAAACCAAAATATTCACTCACTTGATGATACTGGCCGCGTAGCACGGATGATGACGACGAAGACACAATACAGGACGAAAAATCTAGCGCGGGTAACCTTTAATTTGGCGGACGTGCTTTTTACTTTTTTAATTTCAAATCATCTAATTTGGAATCGTTAAATCATTAAATATTTTGTTTCTTTGTCATACTATAGGTTATAAAGTTGTAACAATAACGAATTTTAAATCACAGTGATTCATGTTGTGGTGTACAAAGTTTTCTTAGTTTTAGTAATTCACATGCAATAATTTGTAATATACTATAATCATGCAGTCCAATTAACGCAACCTAACACTAACAAGTTTCATAAAAACATCACACGAGTGTAATTATGTACAGTTACAAATTTATCTACACACATATTATAAGCTCTATGATGTTTTCAGGAACCGCATATTACGACTAGCATTGTGGTATTGATCAGAGCTATTAGCAGTAATTATTAGTAAAATAATGAAAGAAAACAAACTACATGGCGGCAAAAACTTTTCTCACACAACCGTAGTTTTTTTTTTAAATCACAGACAAACTAGAATCGGCCCCAACTACCATATCGTTCGATATCAAGTAACGTGTGAGATTTGTCAAAATTGTTTTCTATTTACTTTTCATTTCGAATAAAACTTTATCTCGACTCATATTACAATTGAGGTCGAATCAAATTGTTTTGTTTTTCAGATATGTTCGAAATTTGAATGTAATAATAAAATCAAATTTGATGTTATTATTAAATGCAATAATAACATTTTCACAGATCACAAATTTGTTCTAACAAAACAGTTTATCTTTGTGCTGGTCGTGATTTGCGGTTTTTGAACACATCTTAGAGGGTTTATGATGTGTAGATAAATAATAATTTCTTAGATTCTGCACAATCATTGCAATTCCTAAATTCACGTGGTCATCTGTTGAAGACCTTCGTAGCCATTAAGTACTATACACTCTTTTGAAGTAGAGCAGTTTTCCATGATCTAAAATTACTTTGGCCCATTCTCCTTCCGATACTTGAATACGCAGATGTTTGCTTCTCGGATTTGTCAGTCACCCTGCTCAATAAATTGGAACGACTCCAAAATATGTATATAAGGTTCATCTGCGGACTTCGTAAATTTGTCGATGTCTCCCAATTTCGTGAACAACTTAAATGGCTGCTCATCCACCAGTGTATTGCGCACAGCAAGACTTCATATTGTGTCCCTTCTTAACTCAATTCTATTCTGTCCCTTTACGCCATCTTATCTCACAAATCGCTTTACTTTCCACTCTTCTACACTCTGCCTTCCCTTTCGCTCATCTGATACCCTCTCATACCTCTATTTTTTATTCCAACTCTTTTACCATTTCCATGATCAAACTGTGGAATTCCCTCCGTGAATCGATTCAACGTTTCCCTTCTCTTGATTCCTTCAAACAACGTGTCAAGGATCACTTCCTGAACTCCTAAGTTTTATTGTTGAAGTGTACCTACTTCATTTTTCTTTTTCCTTTTAAAGAATATAAGCATTTAATATTATTATTTATGTATTGTTATGTATTATATATAATAATATTTGTATGGATATTTCTATCTACGTGTATGAGTTTATTAATAATTATTATGTAGTGCACCTACTTATAATGACATTAATTGGTTTTATAATGACATTAATTGGTTTTTGGCACCCCTTTTGCATATCCAAATTTCTATTCTAAGATTGCCTGGAAAAAATTGCTACATAGCAATAAGGCCGCCTATTGTGCATTTATACATAAATTACTGTATTGTACTTTAACTGTAATTTTACGTGCAATAATGAATATTTCATTCATTCATTCATGATCTAGATTTCAGTTGATCAGAACGGCGCGCCCGTGTGACGTATTCAAATAATTAAGATGATGCTTTATGAAAAGTGATATTTCAAATATGTATAAGCATAGTAGAATCAGTATTTTCAAATTTTTTAAATGTGGTTGACAACTATCTGTTTCTTTATCAAGCCGCATATAGCCCGAATACTTAAATCTCTTTTGAGCTTTGAATATGCATTCAATGTACGTGCCGTTAGAGTTATTTGTGTAAATTTCTGTGTACCCTCTTTAGTGTTTAGTGTATAGTGTTCGTATTTAGGTAAGTCTTTTCTTTATTATGGGGGTAGATCCCCCTGACGACACAGGACTAGGCTCTGGGTCTGGGCCTCCATTAACATATGTTGATATTGACGACTCATCAATGGGTACTAAGCCAGTCTTCCTTTACCTGATCGTAAAAGAGTTAAACCTCGAAAAATCTGCCGTCATTGTAATAAAAAATGTTGGAAAAGAGATGGCAAACCCATTGACTTACAAAGTACCTTTACAGTATTGTCAATCTGAACAATGTTCCAAGAAACTTAAATTACCCATTTTTGGTGATACCAATACTGGTATACCATATCTAATAGTCTGTATATATTTACCATTGTTGGTGCTAATAATGAGTACTATACATTATAATCCGCCCCACAAACATAATAGGGATGCTAACGCATCTCCGCCCATCCAACCATTTATGCCATAGTCAATGATTTATGCATTTAAATTTTGACAGTTCTAATCTAATTGTAGTCAATTAGTGATGTCCTAATGTGTTTCCGATTCCATTTTTTATAACAATCGATTTTATTTATGAAGATTTTAATTATGTAACGTAGATTGTTCAAGTTGATAAATTGTGGTACAGTCAAGAGCACGTCAAGCTTCACACTTGTACTTTGGACCGTTCTTATCGTAAGCGGCATAGAGTTGGATTTAAATCTTAAGTGTCAAGCTTGACATGCTCTTGACTCTGTACGGACTGTACCTGTCTAATAAATTATAATGAAATGAAATAAAATAAAAATAATTATAATAAATTTTTATTGTTTATTCCAATGAATCGTCGGATTCTTCTATATATGAACAGGAATCATCACTTAAATCCTCATTAATTATTAATTCTTGAGTACACAAATTGTCAAACGCACCATCACGATCCCAATCAGACAAAATCTTCTTTTTTGAATCCACTCACATTCACGATTAAAACTTCTTCCTAAAAAAATCGATTGTTATAAAGAATCGAATCGGAAACGCATTGTGACATCGCCAATTGATTAGAATTCGAACTGTCAAAAGTTAAATAAATGGTTGGACGAAGTATAGGAATTGTTATATAATATGATGTCCTGACACTGACCGAAAGGAATTAGTTCCTTGTGCACGATCTTACAAGTTCACCTGTTTTTTAGTTCAGAAGGAATAGGAACTGTTTGCGGAGCTCCAGACGCGGGCGAGACGACGCGAGCGAGATAATTAGTGGATTATCCTTAGGTATAAGGTTTGAACCTTAAAGACTTGAGGTGCACGGTTGACCGTGCATCTCAAGCAAAATAAAGTAGTTTAGACTACTTTGTTCGGGATGCAAGGTTGAACCTTGCCAGCTCCTTTAGGAGGCAATTCTAAAATAAATTGAACTTGTTTCACGACTTTTATTTTATTTATCAAATTCAACACACACGCCATGATAATACATTATTATTAATTAACCTATATAAAATAACATACTCAAACCAACAAATATACATTATATTTTGAAATAAAATTATAATGTAAATTTTATAAAACTAAAGAAACTATAAAACTAATACTACCTACCGCATATAAGATCATAGAATATTACTATGAATCTCCTAAAACTAAATACATATTTGTAAGCCTGGGAATACATGTCAGATTTCGTGTCTGATAGTCGGTTCCAGTTATCTGATTATATTCACTCAATTCACATCCAATTCATACATCAGACTTTTCTGAACTCAGTCATTTCGAGAACTATGAACTTGGTTTAAGCTAAAGGTAGACTTTTGTTTTGTAATTCACGCTAAATAACACTTCAAAGGAGATACCTAATAATAATACGAGATTTCGAATTATATTCTTCAGAAATCTTTCTGTTAAGCTTTTCACTTTTTCAAATTTTTCGGAAAATTACCAAACTGCACTCATGAACGTCATTTAGATGCCAACACAAATTACTCCATTTAATTGGCAGGAAATCAAACAGAGTGGCAAATTCAATTTATCCTATCCAATGAAATGTCAGGTTTTATAGGTTTTCTTCATTGATTTTAACAACAAATTTTGAATATGGATCCTCACCATAACGGGGGACCAGGCATTAAAGAAAAGGAAAATAATGATGTATCCAGCAACAACTCTAATCGGCAGCAAAATAGTAGGTACAAAACTAATACAAAGCCTAATCACAAAAAGCTATTCCTGGAACACAGTACAAGAGAGTTTACCATACCTATATGTCGAATCTACCGAGTAAGACAACAAAGGAAACAAAAACCCCATAACTTTGACTAAACAATTCACAGAGAATAAGAATTACTGGCGTACACAGAGTAAGTGCTCACAGAATCGGAGCTAATTTCAAAAAAGCATCACGCGCAATCTTTTTTTTATAAACAAGAAGTTTTTTAACCAAACATAAAATAAAAGCATTTGTACTTTGTAGTTTGTTTACCTAAACTTCGAGGAACATAGACAGAAAATGGAGACTGCCTTACGACAATATTTTTAGGTCCCAGGACCTTTTCGGGATCGGGGTAATCACTTAAGAACATTAAAAATTGACGTAATTGGCGACAGGCAGGTACACTATATTTATGTTAACTTTGCACAGTGGGTCGGATCTGCGATATTGCGGACATTGGATTTTTTTCACAATACCTCTCTAAAAAAATGCCAATCCAGAGATCCTATTGTCCTAATTGAATATTGAACCTTATGTCTAAGTTAGTGAACACACAAATACATATCGACACTTGAAAGGCAAAATGGGATAAGCAACACGTTTGGCTCATATCAGCTAATGTTTCTGTTCCAATGGTAAAGTGAAAAGTGTCGCTTATGTCATTTTGCCTTTCAAGTGTCGATATTTTAATTTTTATTTAATGCATGGTCTTTCAACAATTCGACTCTGACAAGTCTGTAACAGGTCACACTGCTACTATGTGTCTTTGTATGATCCTTGAGATAACATTTTCTTCTAAAACCCTTATTGCAAATATCACACTTGTACGGTTTCTCGCCAGTATGAATCATCAAATGCTGCTTGAGAAAATATTTTTTTACAAAACGTTTATGGCAAATATCACACTTGTGTGGCTTCTTCCCAGTATGGTTCATTAAATGATATTTCAGTAAAGTTTTGTCCCCAAAACATCTACTGCAAATATTACACTTGTATGGTGTCTGTCCAATACAAAACTTTATATGACTATTCCGATTTGCTTTACTATGAAAAGACTTGTTACAATGTTCACACTTGAATGGTCTCTCGCCAGTATGAAGCCTCAAATGTTGTCTACAATAGGCTTTGCTGGCAAAAGATTTATCACAATGTTCACATTTGTACGGTTTCTCTCTAGTATGAGTAATTAAATGTTGATTAAGGTTTGCTTTACTGTAAAAAGATTTGTCACAATGTTCACATTCGTATGGTTTCTCTCCAGTGTGAAGCCTTAAATGTTTATTAAAATAAGCTTTACTGTTAAAAGATTTGTTACAATGTTCACATTTGTATGGTCTCTCTCCAGTATGAATGATTAAATGTTGGTTAAAGTTTGCTTTACTGTTAAAAGATTTGTTACAATGTTCACACTTGTATGGTTTCTCTCCTGAATGGATAATTACATGTTTGTTGAGATATGATTTTTGGGTAAAAGATTTGCTACAGTGGTTACACTCATATACTTTCTCTCCAGTATGAGTCAGTTTATGACTAATTTTGTTGACAGTAGGTGGCTGCAACACCACTGGACCTATGACCACCTCTTTCTTGATTTCATGATCTGCATACAGATTCGGCGTCTCTGTGTTATGTACTTCCTCAACATCAACTGGCTCTTGTTTGATATTAATAGTCACAAGCAAACCCATTGGGCTGTTTTTCAACTCGCTTGCCTCCTCCTTAACATTCACAATTTCGTGTTTTACGTCCATGTGTGACATTGTTAGCTGTTACAGGCAATTTAATTGTAAACTTACTATTGTAACATACACAGGGATAATCACTTTTCACGGTGAGTTCAGAATGCTATCCAAGGTTGTTTTAATCTGAAACAAAATGCAATTTATAAATTAATTACTTATGTGTAACAGATTTTAATCCAGTGTTCAGTGTTGGACAAGTTGATTGACAAAATAGGCTTTTCCATGTTAAAGTGTTGGTGTGAACAACGAACTCACATCATGCCTTCTATGAGATACCATTGTTGGTGAGTATTATACTCCGTCCAACAGTTTCCAATTCCAATTTCTTTATAATGGCTCTATCGATTTACACTATGATTCTACTAATGTCAGGGTTGAAAAGAACACTTTTACGTTGGTGTGACTATGTACGGTTGGATAGCCGGAGATCAATTGAGTATGATGAGATAGATTCTCAAAGAGACAACACAAAAACACAAATCAGACATTCACATCACATGCATATATAAAAAATAAAATAGAAGGGGGGATGGGTTTATAAATATATAATATTGTACTGTAACTACATTTTTAACAGAAAATAGTTTTTAATAGACAAGGTAATTACAATTTAATATTGTTGATTTGGATAAATTTGGACAGGGTATTTACAAAAGGACTATGAACTTGGGTCAAAAGAAATACTAGATTAATGGGATGGGGCATATTTTCAGGGAGCAGGTCGTACAGGTGGACACTCTTATGTTTGTACAGTAGAAAAATATATGATCTAAAGTACCCTCTTCCTGTCAGCATTCACAAATGGAATTGTCTAAGAGACGATTCCATTTGTGAATGCTGACCCTAATCTAAAAAACTGGTGAAGTTAGTGTCCTAGGCGCAGTCAAATAATTATAGACATTACCAGTTTACTTAGGTTTGTGCGCTTAAAGAACCTAGGACGACGAGGTATGTCCGGTTGAAGGTCTCCGTATTTTTTGCCTTTAGATAAGCGGATCTTCTGCCAGAGATTGTCCCAAATCTTAAATATTTGGGGTTTGGCTGAAATATGGAGGTCCCGGGTATAGCATTGATAATGTGTGATATTTCCAAGCCGGGTGGCTTCCTCAGCACATAAGTCAGCTGTTTCATTCCCCAGAATACCGCAGTGGTCTGGAATCCATGTCAGAACGACTTCAATACCCGCCAGTTCGCATCTATATAGAGCATCTTTGATTTTAAGACTCAAAAAAAAATTATCTTTACCATGGAAGAGAAGGCCGAATATCTTGTAGACAACTAAGTGAATCCAATAATATGATTGTTTTGTTTAGGTGGTGAGATTCGGGGTACAGGACTGCTTCCAAGATTGCGATCGCTTCGCCCGTAAATACTGAGGCCAGGGGGAGATTTAAAATTGAGAATCCTCAATTTTAAATCCCCAAGTACAAAATAATCATTTTGTACTTGGGGATCCACACTGCAGATCCGACATTATCTTCTGCTAATTTAGAGGCGTCAGTATATAGACAGAGCCAATTATTCCAATCCTTCTTAATTATGTTTTCTAATTTTCAGTTTGCATTTGCAGAATTTTTATCAGTGCCAATATTGAGAATAGTAGGTTGGTGTATTTAGGAGTCACAAATTAAAAAAATGGGTTTTTGTTATATTATATACTGGTATGTTTTCGGTATTTGAAAATGTATTTAGGCTATTCACTAAAAGAGGGGGGTCCTAATGGGACCAATAATTAGAGGTTGGGATCAACTGGTGGAGCGATTGAAGCTTTTCAAGCAACGGATGAGACGAGATTTCTAGAACCTTGCATAAGAACCTGTCACACAGATGTTGTCTTCGGAGATAGAGAGGCGGCTCTGAGCACTCTACCTAGAGCGCGTTAAAAGGGGAGGATTTCATAGGGCCAGTTATGATCCGAAGACATTTGGATTGGATTTTGTCCAGTTTGCAGAGGGCTATTTTGTGGCAGGGTTCTAGAAGGAATCCGCCGTAATCAAAGTGACTGCGGAGTATGGCATTGTATAGCATTGTTTGGCTGTAGGGGTAGGATCCCCAGCGTACACCAAAAAGTGCTCGCATCGCATTAATACCGGAGTCAACTTTTCTGCATATATAGTTAAGATGATGAACACCTGTCATTTTAGCGTCAAGGATGAGACCGAGAAATTTGACTTGGTCCTGAACATCAACCTGTTGACCATTTACGGATAAAGTGACTTCAGGAATACTTCGCTTCCTAGTAAAAACAATAGCGTTATACTTAGCCACTGAGAGAGATAGTACGTGATCTGTGAGCCAGTTATTGAGATAAAAGAGGACTGAATTAAGTCGGTTAGTTGCGTCTATCACCGATGCCGAAGACGCGTATAGGGCAATACCATCTGCGTATTGCAGAATATTGCAAAAGCAGTCTACCGTTTTATCGAGGTCGGAAGTGTATACGCTATATAGCAAGGGGCTCAAGACAGATCCCTGAGGTAGACCTTCCCAGACCAGTCTTGGGGGTTCATAATTTCCCTTGACACATAGAGATATGGAGCGCTCCATAAACATACCGCGAATTGTGTTAACCAACCTAACCTCAGCTGAAGCATTTTCTACCTGAGAATTGGAAGTTGTACATTGTCATATGCAGAAGTTATGTCCAGGAATACTCCAACTACGTGATGGTTTTTAGAGAAAGCCGACCGGATATCAGTGGTAAGAACACTAAGACTATCTAAGGTGCCCATTCCTCGTCTAAAGCCAAATTGGGATTTAGAAAGCAGTCCCCTGCTCTGCTGTCGATAGGATGTTGCCATATTGGGATCTTTGTCTGGTTTGAGAATTGGGACTATTATTTGTGTCTTCCAACTTTGCGGTATTCTACAGGTCTCAAAGAAATTATTGATTAAATTTAGAAAAAATGTTTTGGAACTAGTTGACGATTTAGTAATAAAAGAGTAGGGGATACCGTTAACACCTGGTGAGGAGTCCCTTAGATTATCCAATGCACAGTTTAACTCGGCAAATGTGAATATGTCCTCCATTCTATCTGGTAAGCTTCTCGACGTAGGGGATGTGGGAAGGCAATCCTCATCAGGTACAAAGGCGGGGGCCAGTGTGCCCTCGAATCCGGTGAGCAAAGGATCGGCAATGTTAGGGGTACGATTATTAGTCGATGACGTTGATCTTCTGAAACATTTGACCTTTTTCCATATTAGTGATGCGGGGGAGCGTGGAGAAAGAGTCTCACAGAATCTCTGCCATCCCAAGTCTTTCTTTTTGGCGATCTTTTAATACGTGCTGATGTTTTTTGGAAGGTATATAGTAGTAGTAGTAGTAGGTACATAATATAGTTGCCCATATTGAGATCAGCAGCATAGATATTCTCGACTAAATTTTGCTCGCGAACACTGGCAGTGCATTCAGAATCCCACCACAGAGGAGAAGAAAGCTTACCATTAGCTGAATTTTTAATGGGGATAAATTTAATTGCTGCTGTAGAAAGAGCGCCTGCGAATTTACCATATAGATTCAAGAAGTTATCAGAATTAAAATCTGGTGAATTTGATAATTCCTCTTCAAGAATAGAGGAGAACTTGTCCCAGTCCGATTTCTCCAATCGATAAAAATATCGATTGCTCCTCTTTTAAAAAAAAGGGGAGCAATGTCCCTGGGAGAGAGGGCGGAATGATGGAGCACTTTCCAATTGAGAAGAGGGGCCATTGAGGGCGAAACCAGAGTTAGGTCAATGGCACTAGGGTTTTGGATAGGTAAGACTCTGCGAGTGGCTGAACCATCATATAAGACGCAGACGTTAATATCCAGGAAATCTAAGAAGAAGTGAGAGCCCCACATGGTATGTTTACAGTTAAAATCTACCAGGATGATAAGAGGGCCATTAATTGGGGCAAGGAGGGTTTTTAATTCCATTATTAGTTCTAGGGAAGGGTAAACAGATATGAAGGAAATATTCATTGCTCTGGCAGCGACAACATGCAGTCTATGTGGAGGAATAGGAATCTCATTGTAGGAGATAGATCTACTGATGAATAAAGAACAGCCAGCCCATCCATCATCCCTGTCATCCTGGAGACACGAAAAGCCAGGTAACCTAAACTGGCGCCCCGGCCTAAGCCACGTCTCGGAAATGGCAAGAACAACAAAAATTTCTTGTTTTTTATTTTTTATTTTTCTACAATTCCTTTGGAGGAAACTAAGGTCCATTATAAGGTTTATTTTTAAACATGGTTATCTACGATTGAGCAGGGTCAAAACATAAGGAGGAATAATATCTGAGAATTTTTCTAGGATGTTTATTAAAGTAGCAGTGAGTAGTTCAGCTAAGTTATCAATAGGGGATGGTGAGTCGGGTTCTTCAGGCCTATTTAAGACATTACCATTTGGAAGTGAGAATGCCGGGGTCGCAGTTACATTGACAGTCTTTCTGTAAGAAGTCTGAGATGTAGGTGTGGACAATACATTTTTTGGAGACTGGTAATTGGGACGGGGGGGGGGTCTGTGGGGTCTGAGTGGTCCTAATAGACTCTGAATAAGAAAATCTCACACACCTGAAACATTTTGATGCTTCTGAGTAAGAGATGTTCTATTCAGATATAACAATTTTTAGGGATTTTTTTTAGTAGCCTTATGTTTTCCTGGACACAGGAAACAAGATACATTTAAGTCAGCTACATCATAAGAATCACCTGTGTGATTTTCAGAGCATTTTTAGGACTGAGGCTTTGAGCGGCAGTCCTTACTTACGTGACCAAATCATGAGCAATTACGACATTGAACCGTAGGTAATTGATAAATCTCGATTGGGAGACATATTAAAGCAATATACTTTATCAGGAAGTACCTGCCCAACAAAAGTTAAAACCGCACTTGATGTCAGGGTCCATTCACTTACACCATCAGTAGTAACATTTCTTGATAGGCGTCTGGCTCTGATAACTGAACTGCATGTACTGGGAGATTTCAGGGAGGACAGAAATTCTTCCATTGACCAGTCCTTGGGGACATGACAAACTATTCCCATACATGATACCTGGTATCTTACGAATGTTAGCAGTAAGTTTATTCTTATTTAAGAATTCAGTCTATAAACAGGTTTGTTTCTTCTGGAGTCTTGAATTCTACGCACACTTTATTCCTGCCTAACTATCTAATCCCACCTTGTACAGTGCCGGGAACTTTATTTTTGTGAAGTAATTGAGCTACTTTAATGGCACTAACTGTCACTGCCAGGAAAATGGATATCATCGATTTTTGATATCTGAACAGAGAATGGCGCTTTGTCAAAGGATGAGAACTTGATTTTAAAATCTTTTTCGTAACCAGGAACAGTGAAAACGGTTTGGATGGGGGCAGACGATGTTCCTCTTTTTGCTTTGACGATATTTACGTCCGTAAGTGCAGGGCGCTTTTGAGCAGATTTGGGAGTTTGAATTTGCGAAAAAAGAACCTGTGATGACGCAAAATCACCACTTGCATTGACATCTGACTCCATCTGACTGCGTCTGACTCCATCAAGGAAAGGAAAATAAGACACTTACCAGATCAAATTTTGTTAGTAATCTTTCACCAAAACAAGTATACAGCACAATATTTAGAATCTCAATCGTAAACACACGGGTCAGTATAAAACACGTGTGTTAGACAACACACCAACGAGCAGAATCCTATATCTTTCTAATTTGTGGCAGAAAAGAAGTAAAGTAAGTATTTGGGAAATCGTCAACCATTGAGACCATTGATGTATTTAACTTTTGACAGTTCGAATTGTAGTCCGTTAGTGATGTCCTGATGCGTTTCAGATTCGATTTTTTTTATAACAATCGATTTTACTTATGAAGATTTTAATTATGTAACGTAGATTATTCAAGTTGATAAATTTTGGTACCTGTCTGTCTAATAAATTACAATAAAATTATATAAAATAAATAAATTATAAATAAATTTTTGTTGTTTATTACAATGAATCGTCGGATTCTGCTCCATATGAACGGGAATCATCACTTAAATCCTTATTAACATTAATTATTAATTCTTGAGTACACAAATTGTGAAACCCTCACGATCCCAATCAGACAATAACTTCTTTTTTGAACCCGCTCACGTTCACGATTAAAACTTCTTCCTAAATAAAATCGATTGTTGTAAAGAATCGAATCGGAAACGCATTGTGACATCGCCAGTTGATTAGAATTCGAGCTGTCAAAAGGTAAATAAATGGTTGAACGAAGTACCTATAGGAATTGTTATGTATGATGTCCTGACACTGACCGAAAGGAATTAATTCCTTGTGCACGAACTTACAAGTTCACCTGTTTTTTAGTTCAGTAGGAATAGGAACTGTTTGCGGAGCCACAGACGCGGTCAAGGCGATGGGAGCGAGATAATTAGTGGACGTTCCTTAGGAATAAGTTTTGAACCTTAAAGGCTTGAGTTGCACGGTTGAACCTTGCCAGCTCGTCTAGGAAGCAAATTTAAAATAAATTGAACTTGTTTCATTTACTTTTATTTTCTTCATCAAATTCAACACACTTGCACGCCATGATAATATACATTATTATTAATTTAAAATATATATACATTAGACAACATCACATACCTACGTTGCTCAGATCTCAAAGTAAGTAGCTATAGCACTTGTGTTATGAAAATAAAAACAACGATGGTACCATCACGAACCAAACATAAAATAAAAGCATTTGTACCATAATTACTTAACCGATAGAATTGGTGCACCTACATATGTACCAAAAGATAAATTAAATGTCATGAACCATAAATATAATAATCTACTTATACTTCAAGGACTATGACAGAAAGCTGTGGAAAGAATCCTGCAATTTTACCTTAAGAGTTCTTACTACCTCAGCTCGGATTCGTTTTCAATCAATAATAATAATAATAAATTTATTATTCATTATTCCCAAAAATTTTCAGGAGTGAAAAATAACACTTGAAAAAACATGAATTTTTTTTAGAAAAGGAAAATTTTGAATCCGAGCTGAGGTAGTAAGTAGTAATGTATATAATATCCTCAATTTTACTATATATTTTATCCAGTGATCGATTCAACACTTTCACTGTTATGTGAAATCAACCAAAGCCATTTGAGGTAGCGTAGACTCTTAAAGAGTAAAAGTGGTATGCTGAAATGCAATAAGATATGCATGTGATACCTTGGTACCATTAATGCAAAGCGTACAGCAGTCGGAAGTTCAGTTCAATTCACATGAGCCTAAACCACAACCTGGTTCAAACTCAACTTAAGAAATATCCTCAGTAGCACCACGATTAATAATAATAATAACACTCATTCTTGTATTCAGATTATCTCCATATTGTGTTAGTAACAATTATAACCTTATGCCCATTGACTTACAATTATATAGACGTCGGGTCCGCGCTAAAAAGTGTCCGCACTTGTAAGGCGCTAAAATCGTATAAAGAGCGCGACGCTCCGCTTTAGTCTTCATTTGTTCTACTGTCAGCGCGATACTGCGATGACATTACAATTTAAATTTCGAATAGGTTGACTTGGGACATTTTTTTCGTGGTTTTTGTATTAGACCCGTCATCCATTTATTTGTAAGTCAATGCTTATGCCTAAGTTAGTGAACACACAAATACATATTGACACTTGAAAGGCAAAATGGGATAAGCAACACTTTTGGGTCATATCAGCTAATGTTTCTGTTCCAATGGTGAAGTGAAAAGTATTGCTTATGTCATTTTGGCTTTCAATTGTCGATATTTTCATTTTTATTTAATGTATGGTCTTTCAACAATGCAACTCTGACAAGTCTGTAACAGGTCACACTGCTACTATGAGTCTTTGTATGGTCGTTGAGATAACATTTTCTTCTAAAACCCTTATTGCAAATATCACACTTGTACGGTTTCTCGCCAGTATGAACCATCAAATGCTGCTTGAGAAAATATTTTTTTACAAAACCCTTATTGCAAATATCACACTTGTACGGTTTCTCACCAGTATGAATCATCAAATGCTGCTTGAGAAAATATTTTTTTACAAAACGTTTATGGCAAATATCACACTTGTGTGGCTCCTTCCCAGTATGGTTCATTAAATGATATTTCAATAAAGTTTTGTCCCCAAAACATCTGCTGCAAATATTACACTTGTATGGTGTCTGTCCAATACAAGACTTTACATGACTATTCCGATTTGCTTTACTGTGAAAAGATTTGTTGCAATGTTCACACTTGAATGGTCTCTCTCCAGTATGAAGCCTCAAATGTTGTCTACAATAGGCTTTGCTGGCAAAAGATTTATCACAATGTTCACATTTGTACGGTTTCTCTCTAGTATGAGTAATTAAATGTTGATTAAGGTTTGCTTTACTGTAAAAAGATTTGTCACAATGTTCACACTCATATGGTTTCTCTCCAGTATGAAGCCTTAAATGTTTATTAAAATAAGGTTTACTGTTAAAAGATTTGTTACAATGTTCACATTTGTATGGTCTCTCTCCAGTATGAATGATTAAATGTTGGTTAAAGTTTGCTTTACTGTTAAAAGATTTGTTACAATGTTCACACTTGTATGGTTTCTCTCCTGTATGGATAATTAAATGTTTGTTGAGATATGATTTTTGGGTAAAAGATTTGCTACAGTGGTTACACTCATATAGTTTCTCTCCAGTATCAGTAAGTTTATGACTAATTTTGTTGACAGTAGGTGGCTGCAACACCACTGGACCTATGACCACCTCTTTCTTGATTTCATGATCTGCATACAGATTCAGCGTCTCTGTGTTATGTTTTTCCTCAACATCAACTGGCTCTTGTTTGATATTCACAAGCAAACCCATTGGGCTGTTTTCCAATTCACTTGCCTCCTCCTTAACATTCACAATTTCTTGTTTTACGTCCATGTGTGACATTGTTAGCTGTTACAGACAATTTAATTGTAAACTTACTATTGTAATATGCACAAAGGGACAATTACTTTTCACGGTGAGTTCAGAGTGCTATCCAAGGTTGTTTTAATCTGAAACAAATTGCAATTTATAAATGAACTTACGTTTAACAGATTTAAATCCAGTATTCAGTGTTGGGCAAGTTTATTGCCAAAATAAGACTTTTCCATGTTAAGTCTGCCAAATTGCATCCAAATCTTTGCGTAAGTGTTGGTGTGAACAACGAACTAACATCATGCCTTCTATGAGAGCATTTTATCAACTTCTTTAACCCATGAATGTACGACTCACTGTGCGGCACTGAGATATAAGGAAAACTGGGAGTTTTCAAAGAACTGTGTACACCTTTTCCGACTGACATGTAGGTTTCATCACAACGCTTTCGTTCTGCGTTCAAGCCTCAAGCAACTATTTCTTTTCTGCACAAACGTAGAGTATACCAAGCACAGACACTATACTCACAAGATACCAAGGATACTACGATTTTGTGATCTTCGAGTACCTTAGACTATGGAAACTAAGGGTCAAGTAATGTTGATATAAATCAGAGGTTATATGGTAGTTTCCATCTTAGAAGATGGAAAAAAAATAAAAGAAAGAAGGTGCCCTAACTACGGAATGAACGTGCATCTGCATACCTTTTTTTTTTTTTTTTTTTTTAAACAAAAATTGAACGAACAAATGGCGGATTTCTTCAGTGTCGCACCATAATCTATCGATAAGCCATTATCGACATGCAAACATTTAATTAAAATAGATCAATATTCCATTTGGGAATATTTTAAGTTACATGGGAATATCCGGAAATGTCACATTAAAATTTTGAATTTACTGTTTTGCGTTTACAAATACTACAATATTACGAAAAGTGAATTTGCACAGAAAAATGTAATTTGAGAGTATACATCGAGTATATAACCAGAAATATAGACGAAATATCATTTAATTTCTTTAAAAACTATTCAGCCATATCATTACTGTGACAACTGCGCTCCGATTGGCTAGCCCGAGTTCGAAACAATTGACGGGTGTCATCAACTGTTTCACTTCAAATCCACCAGTTCACTTGAGCTTTGCTATAATGGACGAAAATTGCAAAATTACTTATTTAATTACCAATTAAATGTGATTCCATTTGTTTTGTAATTAGATGTTTTGCTGTTTTTCTCACACCACCTAATAGAACAGCACGGCATTGTTACAGATATTATCTTTATTACAATAAATACACAATATTTTTTGGAATATTCCGAGACGTACGCACAGGTCAGTAGTTGGCCTGTCTATATTTCAGTGCAAACGGGAGTTGATATTTATAAGAGCTGTATCGCTAATGCGTTACTAGGAATATATGGCCCTTATTTCGTCTCTATTTCTGGTTATATACTCAATGAAAGTATATAAAAAAGAGAAAACTTTGAAATATAACTCCTATACATTTCCAACCTCAATATTCATATTTTCATAGAGAAATTTTTAAACAGATTCCAAATAGTGTAGGCTTTTTTGTATTTATGCATTGGTACAGAATTAATATCAGTGACTGATTTAAGTGAATCTTTAATACTTCCATTTAATTTTGGAAATAAATGAAAGTAGTAATATTACCAATTTACACACAAACAAAATTTCGTTATTCAAACTAAGGCCTATGTAAAGGTGTTTTGAGAATTCATATATCTTATTTCGTTTCGGAAATATAAAACCGAACAACAGTCGAACAGACATCCACAGCGAAGAAGAACGAACGAAATGTTCTATGTCCTGAGAACAAGTAGTCTTGCACATAGATCTTGTTCTACTGATGAGCCGATATATTAAACAGCATGCAAATGTCTGATTATACAATGTTAATTGACTACTATTGGCCGAGCGCCTTTGATTTGTACAGAAAAAACAACACTTCTACGACGTGAGACAAGTAGCCACGAGCGACTGCAAGTTGTGACAAGCCACGTCAAAGGAACACGTTAGCGCTCGCCTTCACTAGGTCAGCAGTTCCACCGAACGATGGCAAGGCAAGGCAAGGAAAATCGGCTGTCTATACGTTGGTATTAGCCTTCACCCGACAACATTGGACCAACATGGTCATTGCATTGCTGGCTTTATAAAATAAGAATTTTTAGTAGTTAGAGTTGTCAGTGGGAAAAAAATCTGAAACGAGTGGATAATTTTGTTTTCAGGAACCGAGAAAGCCTATTATATGAGTCTTGTTTAATCTAAATTAAATATAAAAATATTTACCAATACACCCAATGATGGAATTGCATTATCATGTAATCTAGTTACATTCAAAGTTATGTTAAAATTTTACTCTTCAAAATGAAGCGAATAAATGAAAATGGTCCTTGATTCAATGTTTAGTATATTCGGCACTATTATACGGCGGTATGATTTCTAACCATTCTTTTTTCTTTTTCGATTTGTAGGTAAACTTGAAATAGTAAAGACAATAATAAGAAAATAAGAAAAACCTCGTAGTGAATTATTTTAATAACAGAATATCGACAATATGTACGCTTCCAAGAACAACACTATCTCAAAATAATCGTTAACAACAATCATCAAAATATATAAACAAACAGGCAATCTGAAGAAACCAAAGCAAAACTTAGCAAGATTTATGAATAAACACTTAAATATGTCTAATTACATGATATATTTGGACTTTTGTGTTATTTATAGACAGAAAAATAATACGTGCCTGTACAATGTTACGTTCGGTCGATCATTGCTTTTTCAAATACATGCGAATAATTCAATAAAACACTTGGAAAAACCATTTGTTTTGACATTTGATGTACTTACCTTTGACAACCGTATCATGTACTGCAAAATTGACACGGTTGGCATTTAAGATGACGTTACGTATTTTCGATTCTGATGTTTGACACAGACCAGTGTAATGTTATCTCTTTGGTCTTAAGACGGCACGCAATAGTTCAGTGCTCACTGCAATACTCAAGTCCTGACTTGAGCATTGAGTACAGTTCTGGAATACGACCCTAATGGCAAGGACTTGAATATGATTTTAAGGGTCGTATTCTAGAACTCTACTCAATGCTCAAGTTAGGATTTGAGTATGGTTTAAAGCACTTGATATCATACTCAAGTCCCTGCCATTAGGGTCGTATTTCCAGTGCTTGTGTTGCCAGTGCAATCCTGACTTGAGCATTGAATAGAGTTCTAGAATACGACCCCTAGTGCTTTGAATCATACTCAAGTCCTGACTTGAGCATTGAGTAGAGTTCTAGAATACGACCATAAGGCTCTAACAACCACAAACCTTTTTTTAAATTATTTGTTGACCAAGGATTTAAGTATTTCAGCCGAAAATATTACATTTCACAAACTTCAAATACTAATAAAAATGCGAAATTAACTTTGTTACATTTTCACGTTTAATTTTAGCATATAACGAACCATTTATGATGAATTTTGGTATAGATAGATGGGACTGTTTGTCACTAAAACAAATCTAAAAGGGGGTAAAATAGGAGATGAAAATTTGTACAGAGAACCAATAAAACTACGAAAACTAGTCTAGTACATTCAGGAGCATATAACCAACGACGAAGTGTCAACCGACAGTTATCCGGCCGGATCGAAGGCTTTTTTCTTAGTGTCCGATTTTTGTATTAATAATTATAACTATACTAGTAGAGTAATTTCACAAAAAATAATTGAATGTCATGATGGTGAAACATTTAAATCAATAAAAATTTTATAATAATTGTTGTTTTCAAAGTATCCCCACATAGAGTTATTAACTCAAACCTAAGCTAGTGAACACACAAATACATATTTTAATTTAATGTTATGGTCTTTCAACAGTGTGACACATCATTATTCGTAACAAGTTTGTTACAGGTCACACTCCTAGGTTTCTGCCTACTATGAGTCCTTGTATGGTTCTTCAGATCACATATTGTTATAGAAATTTTATTGCAAATATCAAACTTGTATTGTATGATTGTAGTAGGCTTCCTTAGTAACTATTAACGTAATCTGTGGTATGGCTTACTATATGGTACTGAAGTGCTGCTTTTCTTATAAAATACTTATTGCAAATATCATATCACACTTGTGTGGCTTCTCAACAGTACGAGGCCTTAAATAATAATCATGATATCGTCTGTTAAAAGGTAAAACCACATAAGTGACATTTCTACAAAAAGTCTTAATATGGCTATGGTAAGAAAATCACTATCTTTCTGCAGGTGAAACTCAAGGTTTTACCTTTAATCAGACGATATGCTTTCCTGTTAAAAGTTTTGTTACAATGTCCACATTAGGATGGTCTCTCTCCAGTATGAGTCCTTAAATGAATATTAAGACTTGCTTTATAGTTATAAGTTTTGTTACAATGCAAATGGTCACACTTATATGGTCTCTCACCTGTATGGATTATTAAATGTCTGTTAAGAATATATTTTTGGGTAAAAGATTTGTTACAATGTTCACACTTATATGGTCTCTCTCCTGAATGGATTATTAAATGTCTGTTAAGAGCATATTTTTGGGTAAAAGATTTGTTACAATGCTCACACTCATATGGTTTCTCTTCTGTATGGATTATTAAATGTCTGTTAAGAGCAGATTTTTGGGTAAAACATTTGTTACAACATTCACATTTGTACAGGTTCTCTGCACTATGGGTCATTAAATGTACTTTCAGATGAGATTTTTGGGTAAAAGATTTGTTACAATGTTCACACATATATGGTCTCTGTCCAGTATGAGTCCTTATATGATAATTATGATTTGTTTTACTGTAAAAAGATTTGTTACAATATTCACAGTTATATGGTTTCTCTTCTGTATGGACTATTAAATGTTTCTTAAGGACAGATTTTTGGGTAAAGGATTTGTTACAATGTTCACATTTGTATGGGTTATCTGTAGAATGAGTCCCTAAATGAATATTATGATTTGCTTTACAGTTAAAAGTTTTGTTACAATGTTCACACTTATACGGTCTCTCTCCAGTATGAAGTCTTAAATGTTGATTAAAAGTTCCTTTTCGGATAAAAGTTTTGTTACAATGTTCACATTTAAATGGTCTCTCTCCAGTATGAGACTTTAAATGATAATTAAGATATGCTTTAATGGTAAAAGATTTGTTACAATGTTCACACCTATATGGTCTGTCTCCAGTATGAGTCCTTAAATGATAATTGTGTTTTGCTTTACTGTAAAAAGATTTGTTACAATAAACACAATGATATGGTTTTGCTCCTGTAAGGATCATTAAATGTCTGTTAAGAGCAGATTTTTGTGTAAAAAATTTGTTACAATGTTCACACTTGTAAGGTTTCTCTCCTCTATGGGTTATTAAATGTCTGACAATAACAGATTTTCGGGTAAAAGATTTGTTACAATGTTCACACTTGTATGGTTTCTCTCCTGTATGGATTATTAAGTGTCTGTTAAGGTGAGATTTATTGGTAAAAAATATATGACAATGTTCACATTCATGTGGCTTCCCTCTTGTATGGATAATTAAATGTCTGGTAAGATTTGACTTTTTGGCAAAAGATTTGCTACAGTGCTCACACTTGTTTGATTTCTCTCCAGTATGAGTCAGTTTATGACACATAAGTTTATGGCTGCTTATAAAATCTACATTACAAATATTACATTTATAAGGTTGAGTACAAATATTCAACTTATCAGATGTGCTTTGCACACATTTTGCTTCACCGACAGCAGGAGGCTGCAACATCACTGGGCCTATGACGATTTCTTCTTTGATATCATGATCAGTATACAGATCCACCGTCTCCGTGGTGTGTTCTTCTGCAACACCAACTGGCTCTTGTTTGATGTCGATATTTACCTGTAAACCCATTGGGCTGTTTCCTAATTCGCTTGCCTCCTCCTTAATGTTCATAATATCTTGTAGGTCCATGTGTGACATTGTTAGCTGTTATTTAATTGTATACTACTATTGTAATGTGCTTACAGGTATAATCACTTCTCACAATGAGTTTAGAATTTCAGTTTTAATCTGAAACAAAAAGCAACATAGGTGCATAAATGAATTATACATATTTTATTATTTAACAGACTTTAATCCAGTATTCAATGTGGAATGACTTCAATATTGAATAGGTTGGTTGACAAGAAAGGCTTTTCCAAGCTAACTCTACCAAATTGTCATAAAATTAGTATTACATGTGAACATTACTGCGTTCTGGTGTGGAAGGGCAACGGTGCTGGTGAAATTACAGACACATGGGACTTGTCAGCTTATGTTTCAGGGCTATGTAAAGGACGCAGTGGCAGTGCCCTTAAGATCTTTACGATTTAACGCACTGAGTAGCACTGCATCAGTTATGGACAGGCGTGTCGCTTACCACTAGGCGCACGACTTGTTGGTCTCGTCATTTGGTATTTTAAAAAAAAATCTAAATACTTGAATTATATAGTTTTGGTGTGACCTTTTCGACTGACATGTAGAATTGATCACGACGTTTTCTGTCTGACTTCTAGCAATTGGATAAAACTTACACCTATCGAAGTAACTGCAGCAAAAAATCACACCACAGATAACTATAGACAAGTAGAAATCATACATTCTTATTTCTTCTTTTTTTTTTTTAATTTATTAAGGCTTTGGCAAAGCCATCAGCCTAAACATGAAGTTTAATTATGTTTCTGTAACTACGGCCGCTACAAAAAGGATAGGCAATTTGAGGCCGCGTGTTTGGATTGATTCGGGATTCCTTAAAACGGGCCGATACGGGTATTTCAGTTCGAGATTCGTATAATTTCGCGTTTTAATCTTCGATTAAGGCACAATAGCACTATCCTGTTCCACTTTAAACTAGATTTCACAAAATAATTGAAAGTCAAAATAAAAACGACACTTCCCTCCAAAAGGTCCAGCGAATCCACAACAAACAGAGTCAGATTTCAATGATTCCATAGTTTATAGAGATCACTTTTTTTTTGTT
>NW_020655626.1:0-14914 GCF_003589595.1 Hyposmocoma kahamanoa | reverse complement strand
TTCCAATATGTAGCAATCGCGAAAGCCTAGGAACTCGAAATGTTTAAGGTCGGGTGAGACTAGGTTTTAGGAGGTGAGGTGCGGGGGCAGGCCAATTGGGGAAAGAACCATTTCGAAATTAATAGAATATAATATTTTGTTTCGATGTAATTAATTACAATTGTAACTTTATTATAAAAAAAAACTGACCTCAAAAGTTAATGGAATAACATTGACTCATAAAATTTGTTAGTAAACCACTTAAATACTAATGTTAGAAAGATACAAAATTAAATTTTACACAGTGGACGCTGCTGGAAATATGCTAATCACAGGAGTGCCTTATATACGGACAGTCAATCCTATCCTCTATCGAGCGCAAGCTGGGGCTGGGGCTGGCCCGTACCCGGCCCACCAGAGACGCGTTTCGCTTGAGCATGGTCGCGTAAAAGCAATCCACTCTTGCTTCTGCGAACATCCTTGACGCACTTCAGAAGCATGGCATCCCCACCAGCACCCGGAACGCATTATTATACTGAGTCTGGAGGGCCCATAGGCCCGCTGCGTGTAATACCTCCATAAAATGCACGTGTATAGGGAAATATAATACGCTCTAACCAAAGTTACTTTAACATCCCTAGAATAACGCGCGAATTTACGGGAGATCATAATTAGCTCTCACCGATAGAGCCCTCTGTTCCCGATCGATGTCCACATTGTCCTTCAGGTCAGCCGCAACAATATGTCCTAGATATTTGAAACGCCTCACTCTCTCCAATGGAATACCATTCAGATAAATGGGAGGGAGGTACCTCCAATATATGATTAAAGCCGGGTTCAAACACAATGTATTGGCTTTTTTTTAAAATTATATTTAAGCTCATGTTGTATAGCGTACTCCTCGCACACAAGCAATAATTTTCGTAAACCACAAGCCTGCATTGAGGAAAACCATGACGTCAGCACAGCTTATGTTGTTAACGCACACGGAGTCAATATGGCAGTCGACATGCAATTTGCCCAGCAGCTCAAGAAGTCCATTCATGTACAGGTTACAGAGTGTGGGCGAGTTCAACCCTCCCTGTCTCACTCCACACTTCAACCTGTACTGATCGGATAGAGTACCAGACCATCTGACGCTGTTGACCTGGTTTCCACACCAGTACCTAAGTATTCGTACGGTTTTAGAGGGTAGTTTAATGGCTTCCAGCTTCTTCCATAAGATATCATAGGAAACCAGGTCAAAAGCCCTAGATAAAACCAGGAAACAAGCGTAAACCGGTATCTTTCCATTTACGTAATATCTGACAAGACACAGTATCGCGCTCTCACAGTATCGGGCCGAAAGCCGAATTGGTTATGATTGAGACGTACGTATTTATTTAACTGTGTGTTAAGCACACTACCAAACACTTTCGCTATAATAGTCGCAAGGGAAATTGGTCTATAGTTCCTGAAGTCAGACAAATTTCCAGTTTTATTTTTAAGTACAGGTTTTCATTAAATCCTCGGGTAAGTAGCAGTGTCTGACACACAGCGTATACAACATTGCCAACACTCTTGAGATATGATTTACCACGGGAAATTGACCTAATAGCTTTAGCTACACCCTTAGCAGTGTATCTAGGTTCAATCTGATTATTCTAAGTCTCAGCATCGGTCACCCACCCCCGCGATGGTCCTAAGAAGAAATGATCTTTAAAGATGTGAGCAATGTCTTTCAGATCATTTTATCTATCAATACTCACAGCGTAGCCAGATCTAAACTTTATACTGTCGGTAGATTTCCAGAATGAACGAAAATCTATTTTGTAATGCTGTGGACCTATGTTCGTTTGGATTTGAATTTGATGACCTTGACACCATTTAAGGCGGGATTTGAAGATATTTCGAGTTTCACACATGTCATCAAATAGATTACCATGTCTAAGGTCTACCCTGAAGCATCCATTCCTGAAACTTCTACCTGGTCACACTATGAGCGTCTTTGACGTGCCTGTTCCACCCTATTACTAGATTTTTCAGCTTGCGCTTTCTACTTTTACTACTGACAGTTGCGGCTGCGTAGAGGATAGACAAAATATTTTTATATAAACTGTCAATTACATCACTATGCCCAGTTTCACTGCAAAACCTATCAGCATAGTGTCTAAACTCCATAGGAAAGTACTTTTATAAAATACATAAAATATATTTTAACCCTTTACGATGAAGAATGTCTTCGTTATAACGTGCCACCTGCTCCGGTCCTCTCTCCCCCACACTATGCCCTTATTTAGCATGCTAGTTGGGTTAAATAATCTAGATGTTAGTAAATTTAAATTGCACTCTAGTATGAGAGGGAAATGGTCGGACCACGTAACATCGTAATTGACATGTACATTTTGTACTGATGACACTATATATTGCGTTATGAGACAATGATCCAACCATCGTTCACATTGATGTACTTCACTTATGTTAGTTGTTGTACATCGATACAGCACCAATCCAGTTCATCACAGTGGTTAATAAGTTCAGTGTAAAAGAGTTCTTTTGGATGGGCGTAGAAATCGCCTAGTATGTATACCGATACTATGTCGTATTCATCGACAACAGCACTCACCGCACCGAGACAGTCCGTGAAATCCTGTAAGTTATTCGTACTATTTGTTCAACAGGCGAAGAAACTTTGACACAGATCCAACGTTGACAAGCGCCTGATGGCGACCGATAGGGCAGTGGGCAGTGCAGCGTGTCATTAAACCGCTGGACAATTTTCAAATTTTATGCTAATTGTGCTTCAGTTGAAAACCAAAATTTTGTAGTTTTTCTATAACCCTTAAAGAGAAATATCTCCAATTATACAAATTTAGTGTTATTTGTAAATAATCCGTTTTAGATTGTTATTTTTGCCTGTTTTCATGGGTAAACCTACACATTCAATGAAGTTTGACAAACCCCAGGTCCTTGCAAAAGAAGCTCGTATCTACCCATCATGCTGCGAAAGGCCATTGAAACTAAAAAATATTCTAATTTCAACAGGGAAGATGGTTTCTCCGTACCACCGGTTGGGGATCCAGTATTTCCTCTGATGAAAAATCCCAAACAGACTGCAGCGCTAATTAATATGTCTTAATTCATTTTAATTTCTATTATTAATTAATAATAAATATAACTTAATAAAACATGATTCAATAAAAAAATTTGTAAAACATAATGTAGCGTAAATTAGAATGTTTCTTTGTAAAATTAAAAATAAGGTATTTAAGTAATAACTATTGTAACTATAGTGAAGAAATAGGGTGGTTTGCATTAATATTAGACATAACTGGTAGATGACTGTACTACCTCAGTCAACCGAGACCATGGGACCTGTAAAGGGCCCGAAACGTTGGTTTGTTAAAAAACAAATATACGCGGTTTAAATCCGGAAAAATAGTTTCATTTCCTATGTATAACAGTCGCAAAAACCTAAGAACTCGATAATTTGTTCATTATTCAAAGAAACTCAGCTTTAATTGTCTATTACAGATCTCTACATGAGTGGCGTATCAGAAATAAAACAATGGAATTACAAAGTGACGGATAAACTCAGCGTGAAGTGCACCGGGTTCTTGAAATACAACACACCACGAGTACTAAAATTGGGGTGTCACACAAATATCTCAAACTCTAAGGATATTTTCATCAGTTATAAAAAAGTTAGTGGTAAATAAATTATAAATATGCGACGTGCCACTGCCGGTAGAGATTTTTGTTACAAAACCCGCCTGGATGGTTTTCAGGCTGCATTTCCGGGTACCGGGGAAAAAAATCGAGTCTCAGTTCTGTCTCAAAAATCTGAAAAAGACTTTCGAGACTATTTCTAAAGCAGGTTTCCATATTTACGGTGTTAGGTTACGTTTATATTTTATAGTTATTTGTATTAGCACATTTAGTATAATATTTCGTTTTAACATCTATTTAAAACACAAATAAATTTATTAGAAGTGACCAACACTACTAATCGAGTCTCTACTCGATTAGTAAGACGACAGGTGGCAGATTGATGCGGTAGGGCTCGATCGGTCTAGTCAGTCAGGCAGTCGGTCGGCTGAAGGCCGGCCAGTTCGAAAGTATTTTTCAGTGATTAGTGAAAGTTTAAGTAATAGCAAGCGTTGTCGTGATATATTGAATAAAAGTACTTTCTCTTGAAGGTATGTTTGACTCAATATTTCAGAAGTGAGAATCTACGAAACATTCGAATACACGGAAAAATTTTCAGATGGATGGAAACGAAAAATGGCAGCGATCTTCGCGCCTGAGACCGAAAACACGAACACGACAAAGGCAATCGAGGAGCTGCAGTATTGACCTGCCGGACAACGGTGGAAAACGTGAATCAGGCCAGCATCTAAATTATCATGTTAATTTTAATGATCGTCGAGATTTAAATATACCTTTTCTCTGTGACGATGAACATGAGGAACGGCTCAGGGATAGGTTACGTAGGAGCCTTGGGGGCGGTAATCGTAACGGTGAGGATGAGCAACGTTCGGTAAGCGTGTGTCGTGATCAAAGTCATTCGAGATCTAGGCATGGAAGCATTCACGGCGAATTAATTGTTAGGTATAGACCTCGTAACCAACCGACAGAACTTTCGGTTGCTGGATCATCTAGAAATAATGCTGCCGATGTTAATTCCATACCGAAGTGAGATCCAATTCGGTTGCTATGTTCAACCAATTACTAGAGGCCCTGAAGGTGATCAGTAAAGGCGGACAGAAACTGACGTAGGTTAATAACGTCACCCGCGAATTTAACCTCATGCTGACTCGATCTACAACGGACTGAATAAGTAAAATAAAGGAATACTCGGAGATATACGAATGGACCGAACGCGAAACCATTCATTACGCGATACCTAAATTTGAAGGGTTAGCAAAATCTTAGTACCAAAATTTTACTTGGGCAGAATGGAAAACTAAACTCATCGAGTATTTTCCGTGTACAACCATGCGGAGTATTAGCAGAAATGTTAACTTTAAAAGCAAATTTAGTAGCAGTAGAGCTCCTTGTGAAAGAGTTCGTCCAGGGAAGTATTGTGCCATCTTACCTACGAGTATTTCTGCCGCCAAGCAGTAATGTCAGCATTACGATGTTCCGGTTTTGAAGGGTACTGGTGAAATTACAGGCACATGAGACTTGTCAACTTATGTCTCAGAATGACGGCCACAGTGGCAGTGTCCCTCAGATCTTTACGTGATTTAAAGCTCCGAGTGGCACTGCAACTGTTATGGACAGGCTTGTAGCTTACCATCAGGGTGCACCTGACTTGTTGACCCAGTCAGTTGATATTATAAAAAATATATAATGGTGAACCTTTGGAACAGTCCTAATATACGAAACTGAATCTCCTTAACCGATGCCAGATTACTGGTACAAAAGCAGTGGACTGCGTCTTATACGGTAGCGATGACCGTGCCGTAAAAGTAGGAGCACAAGTTGCTCAACTCCAATCGCCTAAAGAAGTTTTAAGGTATTTGAAATCAGTTAAGGTGGGACACGTCAAAGGCGGAGTAGCATCTTCAAATAGTAATAGGGCCGACAAAAGACTTATGAATCAACAGACGAATACGAACAAGTCGACTGTTAAACATAAATACAAAGCGTATAATACTAAACGCGCAAAAGCATGACACACTATCTTTATTGCTAAATTAGTACTTACCAAAGGGTTATCTACGCTCGGTATATGCGGCACTTGGGGCAGTCAATTCTTTTAGAATAGAATAGAATAGAATACGTTTATTTGCCAGAATACAGTAATTACAAAGGTCTTAAGTAAAATTACGTACATTGTATTCAACCTGCAAGCAGATGTGCAAATATTAATGGGATTCAATGTTACTTTAGTCTCTATAGTTTCTAGTTAATGTAATGAATTTGTAAATTCTAAGTATTCTTTATTACTATAGAAGCAATGTGTCAAAAGCCATTTTGTCAATTTTAATTTAAAAGTATGTCCTTGTAACAATTTAATTTCGTTTGGTAATTTATTGTAAATAATTGTACACATGTTGAAGCAGTTATTCTTATAAATTACTTTATGGCAACGAGGTTGGTATAGGAGATTCATAATTTTTGCTCTAGTTTGCTTTTGAATGACTTCACCGCGTGTTTTAAAATATTGAGGATGAGAGTTGACAAATACGCAGATATCCCTAATGTACATGCATGGCAATGGTAATATGTTCAGCCTTTTAAACAGCGGTTTGCAACTGTCATCGAACCACGCACCGCAAATTGCTCGAATACACTTCTTCTGGACTTTAAACGCTCTTTCTAAGACTACTGAGTTACCCCATAGTACAAGACCGTAGCTGAGCACGGACGAAACGTAGCCGTGATAGGCCGTCAACGCAGCTTCTCGCGAGACAGTTTGCCTTAGTCTTCGTAAAGCGTAAACAAATCTGTTTAGGTTCTTGCACATCTGTTCGATGTGTTCCTTCCAGTTAAGGTTCTAAGTCTTTCAGTTAAGGTTTACTTATTAGCTCCTTCTCCTTTTTTTCCATTAACAGGCTTGATTGCTGGGTATCAGGTAGCGATCTTATCCTTCTTTGTTTTTCTCGTTCTCTCTTTCTCTGCAATATAGGTATACAATTAATTAATATTACGGAATCAATATTATTTTATTTTAAATCATTATTACACACCAATATTTATTATGAATCCAATTTATAGAATTCTTTTAATATATTTAATATATACCATTGAAAAATTGTAAACTTACTACGAATGTACATTTTTATACCACGAATAACATCGTTCTGCTGCACAAAACCCTCCGGTAAGCGACGCAAGCGTTCAGTTTGCGTTTGTCTGTGTAGGAGATAAGGAGATATGCTCAGCGTTGACAGGTTGTTGCCTGTTCTAAAGTCACCCGCCCCCGCGCCCCGTCTCGAGCCCTATATCGTCCGCGTGGACGCGACACTTTACAAAATTATACATTTCATAATATCCAATTTGTACAAAAATATTATAATTTATTTTTTTATTTATTTCTTTAGTTCAGGCCACATGACCCATATAATATATACCTTAAGGACTAACATATATACAATATAATATAACACTATTGGTAACTAACTGCACCTGTCGGCGACGTGTGGCACAAACTGGTGTCAGGTAACCAGTCGCGGAATCGCCGATATATGACACCTGTTGCCCAAAATTCTTCCTTCATGAATGTCGACTGATGTTCGTTCGGTACTCTCACCACAAACGAATTAAAGTTTACATGGTGACGGGACTCCAATCGCTCGACCTTCTGGATGTATTTGGCTTTATGTCTGATGTACTCCACTATCTTCTCAGACTTCGTGGAGCAATGCAGTCGTGACAGGTACAGCAGCGTCGTCGACATGGCCGGACGCAGCAGAAAGTTCGGTCCTGTCGGTGCTGTGCCGCACTAGTTACGACTGGTGGCTTCCTCTTCCTCTTCTCCACTTTTGTGAAGCCGTCCTCGTTGCACCGGTCCATCAGCCTCTGTGGTTTTACAACTTCATAGGGGATTGCTTGTTCCCTCAGTAGATTGGCGCCACTCATGTGTTTCAAAGCGGCAGGTTGGCTACTTGAAGCGGCTACAGGGTCATATGCACATGTAGAGGTTGACGTGCGTACGAGTGACGTTTCCGCCGGGGCGGAGGGGCGGACAGCGGAGCGCGGTGCTACACGCGCAGTGGCAACAGCGATTGGTACATTCGTATGTGCCAACTCGACACTAAAGGCTTCTGGTGACCTACATACCGAAGCAGCGTTGCTTCGGTATGCAACGCAACTTGGGCACGCAGCTTACTTACGGTGTTATCCGAAGCCTCTAATTTACATTGTAACTCGGCTATGCTCGATTTCAGGGATGTAATGTCCTTCAGCAGCCTAGTCACGTCGACGTGGCCGAGATGGGGAGCAGCTTGTGCTGCTCCTTCGGCACGAATGTAGGCACGTCGCCCGGGTCAGTTTCGGAAAGTGCGAAAGTTGTTGACGTCCTTAATAATTTTGAATTAAAAGATGGTAGGGTATACCGGAAAACTGATAAAGGACTTCGATGGGTTGTGCCTAAAGCCATGTGTTGGCAGATTCTTAAAAGAAACTATAGGGACATAGGTCATTTTGGGTTCGAGAAAACCTTGAATCGATTAAAGGATTCTTGCTGGTTTGTAAAGATGAACCGTTTCATAAAGAAATATGTTAGCGCTTGTTTAGAGTGTGCCCACCACACCGCACCAGGAGGACCTCGAGAAGACTTCTTACACCCGATACCTAAAATTTTATATGAGTTTTGCAAAATGCTTAAAGGTCTCAACGGCGATCCGAGTAATCGAAGAACACATAAGTTATTTCAGCGTACCGACGAGATTAATCACGAATCGTCGTTTCGAAAGTCCGATCCGAAGAAAGAACGATCGTGTTTTAAAAGCAATTGCTTCAAAACCTTTATCAAAGACACCGGAATCAAGCACACACTACATACCGTTGCTAGTCCTCGCGCCAAAGGGCAGGTCAAGCGCTTTAACAGGACCATCTTGCACGCGTTGTCTACTAAGATGCATGGCAAAGATGAAAGAATTTGGGATAAATTCATACCGGATATTTAAATTGGCATTAATACCACCGTACACAAAACTACGTAAAAGACCCCTCAGAGTTACTATTTGGTTTTAGACTAATCATTACAATAGAAGCTATTTTAAACGACGTTATTAATGACACACTGAATCCACCGAACGAAATTTTCGAAATGAGACACAAGACAGGCAAAAGTATTAGGCTACAACAAGAGAAGAATGGAGTATGATTCAATAAGAAAAGGAAGACAGGAAATTTTTATAAAGAAGGTGACTTAATGCGTATAGAAAGAGAAATTTGTTCCATCGATGGTAAATCAAAGAAGTTGCTACCAAAATATCAAAGTCAAAAAGTAGTGAAAGTTTTACTAAATGATAGATTTTTGGTAGAAGATAGGTGTATCTATATGCAAAAGAGAAAGCGGCGATATGACTCCATTGTGGATAAATTATGCCCTTGGTTTAATTTAAGCACTAATTTAGATAACTCTACAGACAGTGAGAGTGATGGAAAACCTTCTGATACCACTATCAACCATAATGCCTACAATGACACGTCTATTCCGACTCATGTGTGGTGTCTAACAGGCTCTAATCGTATTTCTATTTACTTAATATTATCATCATTATTTATAATTTTCTTTAGTCTGATTTTGCAATGTGTACATTGAGATTATTTGTTTGATTGTTTTGTTTTATTAAGTAAATGTTTAATTTATTTTTGTCAACATTCAAAATACGTACCTTGATCATGTGAATCAACACGAGGACGAGTTTTTCGAGTCAGATGGCCGAGTTGTTAGCGAACTTTTATATTTTGTAATTAGGATCAGCACATTTAGTATAATATTTCATGTTAATATCCATTTAAAACACAAATCAATTTATTTAAAGTGACCGACATGACTACTCGAGTCTCTACTCGATTAGTAAGACGATGGGTGGGGGCAGATGGGCGAAAAACATTGAAAGTGTGTTTGACTCAATAATAGGCAATTTAAAAATTCAAAATTTATTTATGAAAGGTTTGTATCATTTTTGTAGCGTCACGGAGCGTTTAGTATTGTAGTTCCAGATAGAAAAGACCTGATTTTTCCACTACATAATGATTATGTATCCAGAAATAAAAAGACTATTGATTTAGTGCATTTTTAATAACATTTAGTTACAGGCCTACCGCTTAGCTGAGTCGGATACCTGAGGTAGGTGCGCGATGCGGGAGGAGTGACAGCTTATGTAACAGTTATACGGGATAATTTCGATAAGATTTTTCTGACGATATTCAATAACTAGTTGATTGAAAAAAGTGCCTACCAAATTTGTCGAGAAACGCTAGTAAAAAAACTATTCAATTAATAATAATTGAAATTAATAGACGAGCCATTTGGCACTCTTTTGAATCACCTTGTTATTGAATATCGTTAGGAAAATGTTGTTGAAATTATCCCGTGTGCAGCGCGACTTAACATTTACGTAAACTGTCACTCTTCTCACACCGCTTGCTACCTCAGAAACCGACTCAATTCAGCGGTAGGCCTGTGGACGACTTAAATATCAAATCCCAATATTCTCGAGATGGAAAACATCAGTGTCCACTCTCGAAAATGCCGAAAAATAGTCGAGCTTCGCGAAATTTTCGATACCGAGATGAGAACCCTAGTTGACCCTAACCACCTGACTGCTCAACGACTTTTCTGTGCTATCAATTGAAGAGTAGAAAGAACCAGCGCAATCACAGGCACAGGGTTTTTTTATAATATCAAGTGACAGGACGGACAAGTCGTGCGCCTTATGTTAAGCTACACGCCTGTCCATAACAGTTGCATTGCCACTCAGAAATTTTAATCGCAAAAAATTGATGGGCACTGCCAATGCGCCCGTCACTCTAAGACATAACTTGACAAGTCTCATGTGCCTGTAATTTCACCAGCACCCTTGCCCTTCAAAACCGGAACACAGTAATGCTAACATTAGTGCTTAGCGGCAGAAATAGGAAAGGTGGCAGTACTTCCCTGGACGAACTCTTTCACAAGGAGCTCTACTGCTACTAAAAAGATCTCAAGGGTGCTCAAGATCTCGTGTCTCACGGCCCGGCGACCCATTTGCATTGTAAAGGACAGTTACAGATTATCGAGAAGGAAATTAGCACTAATTTACATATACGAGAACACCCAATCCAGAAACAATATTGAAAAGTTTCTTTCCTGATTTGTTACAACCGAGAAATGTGGCCGGGACCTCCTTGTGAAGCGCCTAAAGTAAAACTTCTTACAGGATAACCTTAACTAATTACATGAAAAACGAATTTCAGATACCGAAAAATATATAGCCAGTGCAAATAAGGACATTTACATGGATGTTGTAATAAATCGCAACCATAACCAGTTCAAAATTTGTTGCGGCTGTGTTAATTCTTTTGATAATACTTTGGGTATCGTAGTGGAATTAGTGTATGAACCGACCAAAGCAATACCAGGTTTGTATCAACACCACTACCACTACCACGCATTAATCAAAACGTATTATCCAAACCATGCGAGACGGACTCCTGCTAAGTTGCGGAATTTCATGGAATCAATTTCTTCCAACGACAACACGAATATTGGTCTTAGAAGGGAATACCAGCGCACTTGTCTCAGGGTTTAAAAGTAAATTGTCCGACTTTATGTCTAACTGCTGGGCCTAGGTCTTCTCTATAGACATGACTCCTTTAAGTTGAACTGTCGTGAATGAGTTTTTAAGATAAAATTAAATAATAAATAATAAATGTGACTGGCAACCGTAACGATAACCTTATCTAGACATATTTTCAGAATGGTACTTGTATTGAAATCTCACAGGCTATACTTATTAGAGGCTCCAGTAACTACAGTTCAAGAGACCATGTTTTTATGTTTTTGAGAAAATAAGGACGGCTATTTAATTATTATTACTAATATGAAATACTATACATACATATCAAAACCCAGTCGTAAGTTCTGTAATTCAGAAGTGTGTTTTCGAAACGACGTTTTGACATTTGAGCCTGAACTTCGACACATTCAAGTGATAAACAGATTCATCCATTAATTGAATTTTTTATTGAATTGATATTCAATTATTTTTTGTGAAATTACTCCACTAGTTTGTTATAATTATTAATACAAAGATGTGAAGTGCCAGACGCTATACCAACTAAGCCACGGAACGAACCAACGGACCTCACGAATTTTTCTATGTGCTTGCGTCATGTCTTTGTACTTGGTCTTTCAACGACTTTTTAGTCGTTGAAAGACCAAGTTTTTTGGTATAGCGTCTGGCACGGTATGCAAGAAGACGTCGGTTCGAATCCGACCGGATCGAAGGAGTTTTTTCTGAGTGTTTTTTCTGAGTGTTCGATCTTTGTATTAATAATTATAACAAACTAGTGGAGTAATTTCACAAAAAATAATTGAATATCAATTCAATAAAAAATTTAATTAATACAGTGAATAGCGACATCTCTCGCCAGGACTGGTAGCTCTAAAGGTACTAACTGGGTGATAAATCTGTCATAGATTTCTCATAGATGGCGCCACGACTAAAAAGTCGTTGAAAGACCAAGTACAAAGACACGACGCAAGCACATAGAAAAATTCGTGAGGTCCGTTGGTTCGTTCCGTGGCTTAGTTGGTATAGCGTCTGGCACGGTATGCAAGAAGACGTCGGTTCGAATCTGACCGGATCGAAGGAGTTTTTACTGAGTGTTTTTTTTTTTGTTTGTTTTTTCTGAGTGTTCGATCTTTGTATTAATAATTATAAGATTCATCCATGTTAATAAAAGTTGAAGTAAATTAATTTGCTACTCCGCGAACCCAATGAAGGTTATATCGTGCTAAAAAGAAGAGAATACGTCTGGGTGTTTTAGAACAGATAGAAATAATTAAATAGAACAGTATACCAACTGGGTGTATAATAGACGAACAGTCCCATAACTTTTGACATAAGTTTTGTTTACAGTGACCCTCTCTATCAACCACTTGGTTATACGGGAAGGGCACTATAGCTTATGCAAGAAAGCCTGCACAGGCACCTTATCAGATAGGTTGGGTGAGCTGCTATTGTCCAGATAGGTACCGGAGCTGTTGGCGCGTCCACTTCCCGTTGTGCATTGCACAACTAATGGTTGACACTCTTATGTCAACTACCAAATCTCCACTTTGGTGGCGGAGCTGTCATGGATGGAGGGTGGCAAAGATAAATGCATGAAAATAAAATTCAACACAAGAATAGCTATTTCGTTCGTGGATTGGCAAACTAATTTACTTTCACTTTTATTTTTCGGCAATGTGTCAACCGTTAGGTGGTTGGTCTCAAACTAGGGAGTTTCGAGTCCTTGTTGCAGAGCATACACACGACGATCGAATTTCTGAAACTTTTTTCTCCTGAATTACATTAACCGATACCCAAAACTTTGTCATGACAGACGAAATTGTTATGTAAATAAACAAAGATCTTATTACAGTGAAAAACAGACCAAATCTAGCAAATGCGATTGTGTACAAAATAAAAACTAACGATAGCGGCGACGTATGTGACACCAGTACCAATATCACCGTCAAGGAGGGACCATTAATGGTCAAGATATCCGGGAACTACGATCGAGTGGATCATTTTTGGTAGGTTTTCTCTACCCTTGTTTTAATCGAAACCCATATCAACCCATATACGTGCCAATACTGAGCTTTGGCTTCCTCACCGACGTAACGTGCCCGTTCTAAAATAATCTAACAATCGCTATAATTACTAGAGTAAATGACCAAATTATCTCCAGCGTTGAAGAAAACCTTACAAAACTCAATCCTGTTAGTAATATAATAATATTATGTTCCAGGTGTCAACATTTTGATAAAGAAGGCGAAAATTCTAAAGCATTTTTAAAAGGAGACGACTTTTCCGAATATGAAAATCCAACTGAAGCCATAACCATTATAGTAAGTATATGGTACATGACATAAATACTGAAAGGTGACAAGTCAAATGAATGATAAACCATTTCGGCATTAGCAAAATTGGCATAAACTTGGGCCCTTGGTTCTGGTTCTAGTTTTAATTATCAGTTTCTGAGCCCGTGTAACATTGGAACTATGCTTGTAATTTTACTGCCTCCGTGGCCGAACGGTTGCCATGCAGAGGTCCCGAGTTCGATTCGTGGGCCGAGAAAAATATTAATACGACCTAAATTTATTTTTCTGAATGAGTTTGGGTGTAAAATTTGTTGTTGTCTACGTGTGTGTCCATAGCACCTGCGACACAGGGCCTTCCTAGAGCGGGGCTTTGCGTGTGTGCATTATTAAAAAAAATGGCAAACTGACGAACCTTGATCTTTTTCAATATAACATTCTTATGTATCGTTTCTCAAATCAATCTACAGGATACTATAAACGTTGGTGAAAATTACATGCGATGGAATTGTACCCTGCTTACGCGGAAAGGCGGCACCAAGATACATCAGAATAATTTGTATTATTATGAAAAAGCTTATTATTCAAAAATAACATGGACAGGATTTGTTCATATTGTTGGTGAGTTATTATTATGTCTTAGCAACGAATACCTTTGTTCACCCATTCAAAATGCATATTTTCCGCCCGGATTTATTCGGCCGTTCCTCAGCCGATACGCTTGAATGATTTTTAAATAAGCACCAAATTTTTACTTGCAATTTGCAAACTGAGATAATTCAGGTCAAAGGTCGCAATGTTAAATCTAATGAAAAACTTCAGCGTTTCGGTAAGGAATCGACATTCCGCCTAGTATACGACAGCTGGCTGAAGAATAGTTGCATGGTGTTACACTGTATAATAATGTCTGACCTATGCACCATTGAACACCCTGAGAGATTGACATAAAGTACAATTTTGCAAAAGGAGTCAAAAAAATTACAATTCAGAGACAGTTTGGTAAAATTATACATTCTAATATAAGTTTAATGTTCAGGAGCGGAAGAAGAAAACGAGTTGATTATTAAATTGAAATACAAGTACTACAAGTACAGTGACGTTAAATGCAATATTGCGGAATCGAGTCAGAATTTAACTATTCAAGACGGTAAAGTCTTAACGGTGAAAGTTGTAGATTCTTATAAAGATTTCAAATTTTGGTAAGTACTGTTTTTAAGTACGATGGATTACGGTCTGAGCACTTACAAGTGTTGATACGGATTAGATTTCCCGAAGCACACTGCAATTCACAGAACACAGACCTCAGGCCTAATTCAAAATCTCCTAATTCGACAGGAAGATGGTTCACCTCCTTTAAAATTGAAATTGTATACCCTAACAATGGGGAAATTCTTTTAAGTACCTGGTATACTCAGTTACGTTGTA
>NW_020655625.1:0-26278 GCF_003589595.1 Hyposmocoma kahamanoa | reverse complement strand
TCGAATCCGGCCGGATCGAAGGAATTTTTTCTGAGTGTTCGATCTTTGTGTTATATTTATAACAAAATAGTGGAGTAATTTCACATAAAAATAATTGAATATCATAAAAAGTTCAATAAACTTAGAATTCAATAAAAACTTAAAATATTAATTTTTGTTAAATGATATTTATTAATTAAAAGGAAATTGGAAATAAGATAAAACTGCAGTCCTACGTACTTTATCCCAAACTGAAAGTATGAAGAACTCATCTTCCCTATTAAAATTGGGATGTTTTTTAATTTCACTTAGTCTCTCGCAACATTCTGGGTGAAAACGGACTTCTTGTGCAAGAACCTGCTACTTATTCTTGGTATTGCATTGTTGCTTTGTTAAATAGTCCAAAGAGATAATCAAAATATTTAATACACTGTCTGAAAAACCCAAGAGTCGAAACCTACCTTCCGCAACGCATTAACAGAGTTATATAAAGGGAAAACATCTTGGGCTCTTTGACGCGGGATCCAATTTTAGTCATGTCATTTAATCCTAGTTTTAGGTTCTAGTATTTAATCTTTTAGTACCTTACCTGTATATTTTAACTTATTTAGTTATTTAATCAGGCTCTCACAACAATGAGTTAACAATGAATTTTGCAGTTACAGACACTATGGTTTTAAACTAAGTGTCCCATTACGTAAAGGAGGGCACGGCATGCACTGGAGGGCACTAAAAGAAATACAATAATATTAGGCATAAGATACAAAAGTACAACCATTATAAACTTATCACATCACTTTCTTTATCATAGAAACGGAAGAACAATTTAGATCAATTTCACTCTGATACTCCTTACACAGTGTTATTGCTCGTGATAAGTAACAATGAAACCTCAAATTTGGGCGACATCTCGGCCTATGGAAGATTATTGTCTAATAAATAATGCAAAATAAATAAAGTGTGTACCCATGGCACCCGCGAACCAGGGTTTCCCTAGTGCGGGGCTATGTTGAGTGTGTGCGTAAAATAAAATGAAATAATTGATTTTATTTTAAGTTCATAAATTTATATGACATCTCCTTTACAGATTTCTGCCACCTAAGTCTTACCTAATAGCAAGCAAATATACTGCACGAAATCTTGCAGCCATGATGTATCATTACAGCATCAATCGTAAGGACTACAGCCAATTCTTCAAGTGGAAATCATATTATACATTTCACGAGCCTGAAAAAGTAGAAAATATATGCAAACTTTGTGCCGCTTTGAACAATAAGAAATTACTTAAGGGGCAAAAGGCGTACGGTGATTTTCTGAGCTGGTGGAACCTTCGCCATCGTACGGCATGCAGCAGGTACTAATATCGCACTGCTGTAAAGGTGGTTTCCCACCGGCGAGACGAGGAGAGACGAAAATTGAAATCTCGCCGGTCTATTTCCACTAAAAATTGACATTAGTAGCTCACGCAAGCTATCGCGACCTAGCGCGAGCTCGCGCTGTGGTTGTAGATAGTGAAGATTCAGTGCTGTTCAGGTCATCTAACTATGAATATACGACTGAAGTAACATGTCCCGTAAATTATTATTATTAAATATGTTAACGGAAGAATAATCAGATGAACCATCTTTTTTAAAATCTCAAATCGTACGTATCTCATGACCGTGCGAGACCGTGCGGGCACTCGCGAGATCGCGCGAGAAATCGTTAGAGAGTATATACTCGTCTATTTCATAAGCGTTTCCGTTAAAGAGTACATACTCTACGTTGACAGTAATACGGTTCAATATTATATCAACAAATATTTCAATTCTCGTCTCGCCCGTCCTCGTCAATCCAGACCGTTTCCACTAAAGATGGGCTAGGAGAGAATTGTAATTGTGTCATACAAATTTCTACCATCGTCTCGCTTCCAATTGCCTTGCCTCGCCGGTGGAAAACCACCTTTATAGTTGGCGAAATATTATTTGCACCAATTCGTTTTATCGCTTTAACTTTACACTACAATAGGACAAACGATTGAGCCGTCTCCGTAACGCATATGCCATCTGTATAGTGCAAACAACAACTCTAAACGCTTTTGCACATTGGCACTTAATTCTAAACTTGACATCTATGCTTTATGCGGAACTAACTTTGTTGAATTAGTAAGAAAATAGTTGGCAGTCGATATTTTACGAACATATTTACAGTTTAAAAAAAAACGACCTGATGAGTAAAGAATAAAAGTACCAGTACCAATAAAAGTACCTTCTTTCCAACAAAAAAGGACTCAGCAAAATCGGTTAACAAATGCGCTCTGGCAATCGCGTAACTTACACACAAAAAATACAATCGAATTGAAAATCTTCTTTTTTCAAGTCGGTTAAAAATAACATTAAATTGATTGAACTTAGTTGTCTGAACTAATTCCCTCCATCAAAAATCAATATTTCCAAAATTGATTGCCATGTCCACGAAAACGGATTTACAGCCCACTATTCAACGTAGTAGAAAAGAAATGGCTATCTGTCAAAAGTTCTCAAACAATACTAACTAGCACAAACGAAGGAAGGAAAGAACGCTTGCTGCAAGCTTCCTTTGATGTGTGTACAACAATCGATACTTTGACAGATCGACGACAAACCCATGCGAGCTCGCTCAAGCCTATCCGAACTAGACTTTTTGACCGGCGGCGGCATGATCAGCGTGAAATCGGCGTATCTAATATTTTCCGGGTGTTTAAAAAAGCGCTTAAACATTGTATAAATAAACCTTTATCATTTGGCGCGGATCAAGCAATAATGCCACTGTTAATTAATATATCTGTTATTGGATGTCAGTGATCCACATTCTAGTTGTTATTATAATTAATTTATGATATTCAGTCTTCCTTAATATGTCTTCAATTTCGTTTCTTAAAAGTCATGCCTAATTTATTGTGAAATTTGAATCCAAACTCAGTATTTTCACGGGCGGCGGTGCGGTGTTTTATTAAAACTTTTATCAATTTACTACCTAATATGCCATTAACCATCGGTCACTTTTAGTACCATTTTTCAGCTGGAATGAGTCGCTATGGAAGTGCACGGATAGCACTGTCTTGATTATTTTGGTTAGTCAAATAGAAATATTTTAACAAAATAGCAGTAACATAAATTAAGTTACTTTGTAAACTTAGTATGATATGTTTAGGACAAGAGTATGTAGAGAGGACATAATTAATTTTAATTGGACTTGGAATTAAACAAATTTTCACCACACCGATTTTGCCCCAATCAAATTCATTGACGCGGCGCACATATCTAATCCAAACACATCATCCACACGTTTGTTGCTTGCGAGTGCTTTCTATGGCTAACTTTTGGAGCCGGCATTACGAATTAGTCATAAGGATTAGTACTATAAATTGGTTATGAACAAAATAAACACAAGCAAAAGATTCTAGTGAATGCTGAGTTTAGTGCAAAAAGTGTGTTAACTGGTCTGTCAGCTTTGATTATAGGACCTATAAAGAACTTCAATCGTTGGTTTGTTTGAAAAAACAAATATGTACAATTTTAGATATGAACAAATTTAGTATAAAACCTAACACGTTCAGACCGGGAAGAAAATTACCATTATGTGCTGTCCGGCGGAAAAAAATATTCTCACGTGGCCACCGCTGGTACATCATCGCCCCATAAACTAAAAAATGTGTTGGGGCGGGGTGCGCCACCGGTGGACACGGTGAAATGATGCTTTATCGCTTTCTAATTAACCTATTTTTTTTAAGTAATTTCTTTTTGCCACTTCTGACTGTTTTAATATTACAGAAATAATTTGCTATGTTTATTCTCGTTTTTCTATTAAGTCAAGTATGACCGGTGACCACCGACCGGTAGTACACTACGCCTGATGGACCAGCTGTCTGTGCTCCAGCGGTGGTGCACGCCGGTCTGAACGTGCTAAAGACCGTTTTTATTTTAAACTTAACATGAAGGCTGCATTTCGGAAAAAAATCCTTATTTACAAAATCTCAAATAGGCCCTAGAATCTCTAATAGACGTTTAATTGTACGTATTTAAGTTTAGTTTAGATAGAGTTGTGTGCAATATAGTTATAATTTATAATAGGTGTTAATAAATGGTACACAAAAGTTGAGTGTGACATTATAAGTGTTAATTTACAAAATTGTAAAAATTTTTAGAGTTTTTCTATTTGCTTCTTATTCTTTTTTCTTCTTTAATTTAGAAATGAATTTTGAAAGAATGAATTTTGTCGCATTTTTTACCATTACCATATTAATTATTATTTTTACCATAGACAACCTCGGCAGCGGTCCAACGATTTCTACTATGGACGTTAGATGAGAAGGTTCCGGATTCGGTTCCCGGTAGGACCACATTCGGAAACAACCTTTTCTAAATTGCTTCTGGTCTGAGTGTTCTGGGAAGTACCCCAGAACGAATTCCGTTGCTCACACACAACCACACGTTGACACATAGTATAGAGGATTGCTTAATTTGAGACCAGGCAATTGGTGTGATTGTCTGGTACATGTTTTTTTATAATATAGATCTACTAAGAAAAAAAATTCTCACTAGATCCATGATGGATCTGGAGAATGGATCTACTGAGATTGATTGTTTTTTTACATATATACTTGTATGAATTTATATTTATATTAACTTGATTGTACAGGCAGCACATGAAGCTGCATATGGGCGGATCTTGTTCCCTTTCACTGGAGGCGATATTCGAACAAAAGTATATAGCTTGATGTGCTGTTGATTATATTATTATTTTATTTTATTTACTATAATATGACACATAGTACATAGATTTAAGTATACAATTTGTATCTGTGTTGATTTGAATTATTAAATCATAAACTATGTCACGTCATGTTACTTTTTGTTCTTCTGTGACATCCCATATTTTACTGGCACCATGTATTTGGTTGTGTAAAATAGTTTATAAGTACGAAATGTGTTCTGTTCGACGTACTTTAATAAATAAATAATAATAAAGGTTATGATACTCTCTTATTGCTAAACGGTATGATATGATTGTACACTTTCTTATACTATACTGAGTTAAGTGCGTTCGCATACTATATCCAATTTGAATGCGTTCCGAGATAATACAAATCTAGAAAACGCGGACCCACTTCGGATGTCGCTTGTGCACTAAGTCCGATACATGTCTGAGAAAATACGAAAATCGATTGTACACCTAGAGATAAAATGACACTTCGGACACCTGTGATGTTTTGGACCGTCATTTCTCTTCGGAACTGATACGAATCTCTTAGTGTGCCCAGGCGATTATTTCGTAAATATAAGAGATATCAAAAACCTTTAAACTGATGTCTAAAGTACGATCCCTAATAAACAAATATCTTATTAAATAATGAGCGTTTAATGTTAATATTTTAGACATTTCTAGCTTTATTAAAAAAAAAATTGTTGCCTTTTTATTCAATACGTAACGTACTTTCGATGTCAGTTTCAATTTTTTTGATATCTCATTTATTTACGGAATAATCGCCTGGGCACACTTAATGATTCTCCACCCATCCTTTCCCCTTATACCATCCGCATTCATACCTAACACTCTTCTCGTCACATGACATTCAACCCTACGCATGATATGTCCATACCACGCTAACCTATTACTCATCTTTTCCGTCACTTCCACTTTCAAACTTCTCCTTACATTCAATCCTTATTATTTTTTTATTTTATTTCATTGGTACAGTTACAGAAAACATACAACATAATGCAAAAATATAAAACTGCGCACACATATAAGTTCGTGGAATGACGTCTATTTGCCAAGTTTCATTGAAATCGGGGACTGGAAAGTGCGCGAAACCGGATTCATCCCTAGTTTGACACCCTTAGCAGTGGAATTTTTTCTTGACGTATCACTATTGAGGTACCCTCTTCCCAACAAAATCGGTTCACAAATGCAGTACGAAAAAAGTCAAGAATGCAGTACAGTTGAATTGAGGAACTCCTTTTTTGACGTCGGTTAACAAAATATTAAACTATGTCTAAAGGGGATTTAACAGTAAAGATAAATTGTAAAACAATAACATTGCCCCATTAGGATTAAGTAATTTTTGATATGGCAACAAAAAGGCTTGCTAGACAAAGTTTGTTAGAATTTCGTAAAAGGCCAAATAGAATTCTAAGCAGTGTATTTAGCGTCGGGTTCGAATTTTCAACTGCAATCCCCCTTCAGCGATGTAGACTGGCAATATCTTAAAAGTGCAGCTTGGCAGCCTTTTAAGATACCTAAATAGACTAGAAAAACAAAACAGGTCTTTGGTATAGGAAATGCAACTATTTTTCCGGATTTAAATCGCGTATATTTGTTTTTTCAAATAAACCGACGTTTCGGGCCCTTTGCAGGTCCCATGGTCACGGTTGACTGAGGTGGTACAGTCTTCAACCAGTTATGTGTAACATTGTGGCAAACCACCTTATTTTTTCACTATAGTTACAATAGTTATTAATTTTACAAAAAGAAACATTCCAATTTACGCTACATTTAGTTTTACAAATTATTTTATTGAATGAATTTTTATTAAGTTCTATTTATTATTAATTAATAATAGAAATTAGAATAAACAAAAACATATTAATTAGTACTGCAGTCTTATGTCTGTTTGGGATTTTTCATTAGAGGAAATACTGGATCCCAAATTGGTGGTACGGAGAAACCATCTTCCCTGTTGAAATTAGGATGTTTTTAATTTCAATTTTAAATCCGGAAAAATAGTTTCTTTTCCTATGTGTAACAATCGCGAAAACCTAAGAACTCGATAGGTCTTTGATAGTTACCAAAGATGAAGAAGAAGCCCGTGAAACTATTTATTACTTTTTATGTTGTTATGCAGCTATTATTTTTTATAATGCGCAAATATTTATTTGCAAAGAGCAATCCCAGAAGTTTCTTATTTGTTCTTCTCAGAAAAATCTGCTTTGTAAATAAATAATAGTGTTTATTCAATTTCAAGTATAATTTGCTTTCCGATGAAATAAAGATATTATGAGTTTGTATTTGAATATATTTGGTCTATAAAATGGTTTGACCAATCGCCTCTCTGGCAAGGCCGTGGGTTCAGAACCGGGCTTGCACTTCCGACTTTTTCGGAATCTATCCGCGAAATTTAATTTGAAATTTACCATGAACTTTTCGGTAAAGGAAAACATTGTGATCTGCATGTCGCAAAAGCTTCACAACTCTCGGAAAACCCTACCCTGAAAGGAGACCTGTGTCCAGCAGTGGTACGTACAAATGGGTTGATGATGATGATGGTCTATGAAGAGTCTTGCTTGACTCTCTTTATAATCATCTTATTGCTTTAATTTATTTTTTAATTCATAGTATATGATATACGCGGCTACGTGACAAAATATTTTTTTGAGATGTCATAAAAACCGTAATCCAGTATTAGAATATTGAAATTGTTTAATGAGAAATCATTACTTGCTTTAATGGTGAATGAAAACATGGTAATGAAAATATACTTCAAGGAAGGTACACAAAATATTTTTGGCGGTAATGACTCGAGAATTTTCCAACTCAGGACTGTGACTTAAACTTCTTAGAATAGACACTAAGTAATTTGTGTAAAAGGGTTGATATTACAGTTATGCATCGTTAAGGAACACGTTAACTAATTTTAACTGTTTTTAAAAGATAATTTTGTGATCTATTCTTTGCTGTTTAAAACGGATATTTGACCATTTAATTTTATCACTTTGCCGCGATTTAGTTAGTGGACGGCAGTATGTGTATATTGTTATTGTTTATTATACGTTACACAAACTATGTATCTATAAAGCTGTGTAAGTAGCGATATATTTTTTTTATTTATCTGGTTGTTTTTAGTATTTCTATCTCGGTATGAAGCTTACCACCAGGCCCGTAACAATTACTGTCAGATAAGCAATATTCGACCGAATTAAAAGACGCAAAATGCGAATTAAGCTTCATACTTGATATAATCTTTTTAATTTGGTCCAGTATTATTTATTTCACAACAATTGCTTGAGACGGATGTCGAATGGAGTATGAAAGTAGACCCCCAGGTGCGCGACTTGTTCGTCCCGTCAATTGGTGTAAAAAAAATATCTCCTGCACGCTGTTGCCCGCTTATGTTTTGTGCATCCCTGGTGCGCAGAGTGCGGGCCAGCCTTAATATCGTCCTGGTTATGATACCTAGCAGGTTAGATTGCCCCTATTTTCGGCATTGTTGTGATAAACATGCCTGCTACAGTGCCGATTATGGAGGCAATCGATTTAGACATCAATAAACTATGTGGGTGTAATTTTAACTAGAATTTTGACTTTTATTTAATTTTTATTACCTTTTATTGTCTTTTTAATATTGATTATATTATTTTAGTTCTCAACTGTAGGTATTAATTATTAATTCAATTTCGATATAATTTATTTTGATACGGGTCATTGTGTAATGGTCATCTCCAGTCGGTTTGAGTGAGCATGAGACTGGTTTGTGCGTGAGTTTTGGGTGACCCGGTGCTGCGTGTAAAATTTATAAGCGAGGAGAAGGTAAGGGCGTCTTACACACAACGAAACCAAGTTTCAAGCAGAAAAAACCAAATGCTTTATTTTAAATTTACTGTCATAACTTGTTACATATGTTACAGTTAAATGTAAGGGTGTAGTATGAAGAACTAGTATTTTATCTCCCCGAGTTTACATTAGTAGTGTACAGATATGCTCACTGCGCTTATCAGTTACATATAAAAAGTTAACTTTAAGTATACTTAGAGCTAATACACTGCACTAAGAGTTTTTGAAAGTACATGAGTGGCACATGGACACGTCACTTATACGTCACTGACCTGGAGGTTACCGGATGCACTTTTAGGTTACATACCAGACCCGCTGCGAAGACAGCGTAGTTTCTACAGGAGTAACGCAGTTATATGTAGATGCCGACCACCCGTGGAGCTTATGACACGCGGTCGGGCACAGCCGAACAAAAGTTACAGCGCATTTGTCTCAGCCATTCAGTTGATGGCGAGATTTGAAATTACAAGTACCAAAAAAAAACCCATGCGGTCCGGTGACACGGGTTTTACATCTGGTACAGGGTCCGGAGATCCATAATTACGGCATCTGGCTATTCCTGGTTTTCCTTATAAAAGAGGGCATTGGGGGACTATGCCCCAATGGGATAAATCACCGCAGCAGATGCAGAAATCAGGAAGACCTTGCGAGCCGACGTGTCGAACAGAAAAGACAAGCTTCCACCGAATTCTTCCTAAGAGATGTTACCCGCGAACAACGCCAGAGACAATTTATCGACTCATCCAGATGAAGCTCCCAAGTCTTATTACCCAAACCCGCTAGAATAAAAGGTGATTCCAGGTTTACGTATATTACTTTACAGAAAGTACTTGGCAAACTAATTGGCGGCGTTCGACATGGAAATATTACAGAAAAGCTATAATTTACATGAACCTCGACTACAGAAGTAAAATCGAGTTTATTGGTACGCAGCACTAGTATTCTGCGTTACCATAAAAGAAAATTAGCCAGGGTTGATGTTTTCAAAAATATGTCAAACTAAAGGGTTCCCATTCACGATATTGACTTTATAGAAAAATCGTTCACCAACAAGTAATAAAAATGTGAATGGTTTAAATAATAGTTACACCAACACTTAAGAGTTCCAACTAATTTATCTACTTAATTTTTAAACCATAACGTCAAAGTGATATTTTGTACAAGAATGGTGAAAAATACCAAGGAGAGAAGATAAATTTTGTTTTTGTTTTGTATTTCGGAGATCTACCAAAAAATGTGTTACAATTGTTGTCCGAAATAAATGATTTTTATTTAATTTTATTTATTTTTATTATGACCTTTGCTCTCACAACCTTGGGTTGACTGAATCTCTTTTAGAGATTAGTCCACCTTTGCTCACCTTCTGTACAATTGATATTTCTTTTGTATTTATTTGGTGCAATAAAGAATATATTTAAAAAAAGGTGTATCTATAATAGACAAACTTTTTTTATCTGTCAATTTTATAATTATAGAAACCGCGTTTCGGTGTCTTAGGCTCAACTCATACTGGCGCAACTCATCGAAGCGTCGTCGCGTCGCGTCGTGTTTTTCAACTACACAACGCTTGGCGACGCGCGTGGACGCTCGCATTAGTGTGTCCGGATCACAGTGTGGTCGGCGTCTGACGCCTCACTGCGCTCAAGTGATGAAACCGCTTGACTGCAATCAAGTGTTGACGCGCGTCGACGTCCGTGTCCATACTTGCATAACACAAATTTGTAACTTAATAATGGGAAAATTAGTCGCGACGCTTCGACTCTACGCCAGTGTGAGTTGAGCCTTACCCGTAAAATGATCTCATTTTCAATCAAACCCAAAGAAAGGGTTCTCGGATGGTTCCTCAATAAACGCCGCGATAGAAAGCCTTCGTTTGCTGTTTGCCACCCGAGAATCAAAGGTTTTGTTTCGAGAATCAATTTGTTTTCATACTATCGCTGGTATTTGTTTTCAATAAACTCAAAACAAACACGAGATTGCAAGTCGTCTGCGTCGGCAGAATTTTTGTATGAACGAAGTGATTTAAGGAAATGTTTTTTATTGCATATTAAAATATAACCTTAGATTACTTTTCGACGCTGTAAGCGACACATGTGAGAGATCTTATGAACCTTCTCACTCAGCCGGTAACTTTCCAGTTACCACAAAAACTCAATGCAAAGATTACAGGTACATAGAAGAATTTCGCCGACTTGGCTATTTCGACCTTACAGCTCAGTCGGAAGACCGATGGAGACGGAATCCCATGGTCATAGGTTCAAGTCCTGTCGAGTCAAAAGAATTTTTCTTTGTGTTCGATCGTTCTATTTAATAATATTATAAATTAATTAATAAGATAAGATAAATTTATTCCATAATAACTTTTCATATCGTTTGACGTTTGTTCGCTCATCAAGTTTAGTATTAATTCAAAACTACGTTCGTTGAAGGAGCTAATTACTGTACGTTGTTGTCAATAGTGACGCTTAGAAAGATTTATGCAATGTATAATTTTACGACACAACTAGGCATCCCCTGGCTACAGTCTCGCCGCAGTTGCCGTCTTCAGTTTCTTCAGACAAACCAACCACCTCCTCGCCCGGCACTCCGCACACGACCCGCTCAGGAAGGCATGTGCGTTTTAAAGATTTTAGTGATTTTGTTCAATAGGCTATTTTTTGTTTTTAAGTTCGGTTTCTTCACTCCGTGGGGGGTGATGTGGAGGCTTTAGACGTCGCCTATTATCACCGGCTGGCTGAGGCAGTCTTTTTGGACGAGAGTCGCCAAGGAGACTGTCACACTTGCCGAAAATGTTTGACAGTTTTTAGTTACGTAAATGGTCATACCAGCGATTGCAAATTGTTTGCCCAGTTTGATAAAAAGCTATTTTAAAAAACCACGAAACATTATAATTATATCGCCATTCACGAAGTTCACGAGGCGGTTTTATTGTTCGTTAGGGGAGCGATAAATTCCCCAAATTGAAAAATAAAAAACTAACCAGTTTCGAATTGACGATATATTAAGTAAACATTGTTATTTTCGTTTTATTAAAACTTTTTAATCAGCTACCTTGCAATACTAGTTATAAATCTAAAAACTTATAGATATGACTCGCATTTGATTATATTTTTTTCGATAATGAATTCATATTTGACCTGGCTATTGTAATCTGTGAAAACGGCTATCATAGCGTGCCGGTACTATAGTCTAATACAATACAAGGAAAACAAATGTGAATAACGCTAAGATAGTACAAAAATAAACAATAAGAAAGGAACTTAAATTATACAATCTTCATAAAGCTATTTATTAAACATTTTAATATTAGAACCTAATGTGCAACTGCGACGCCTAAACCAAGTAAATGCGTAGTTGTATTTTGGGCATCCTTTTGCGCATATTTCTTTATGTTACAGCTTAGAAACAGATTTTCTGTATTTGACAATAAATGGATTAGTATTTAGAAATTGATGGTTATAATAAAAATAACTATGCAAACTCCTTCGATCTGGCCGGATTCGAACCGACGTCTTCTAGCTTACCGTGTCAGACGCTATGCCAACTGAGCCACGGAACGAATCAGCGGACCTCACGAGTTTTTCTATGTGCATGCGTCATATCCTTGTATTTGGTTTTTTCAACGACTTTTAGTCGTAGCGCCATCTATGAGAAATCTATGAAAGTTTTATCACCCAGTTAGATATCTTTACAGTTATCAGACCTGGCGAAAGATGTCGATTCACTGTATTTTAAATTTTTATTGAATTGATATTCAATTATTTTTTGTGAAATTATTCCACTAGTTAAATTCGTGAGGTCCCTTGGTTCGTTCCGTGGCTTAGTTGGTATAGCGTATGCCACGGTAAACTAGAAGACGTCGGTTCGAATCCGGCCGGATCGAAGGAATTTTTTCTGAGTGTTCGATCTTTGTATTAATAAATATAACAAACTAGTGGAGTAATTTCACAAAAAATAATTGAATATCAATTCAATAAAAATTTAAAATTATGCAAACTCTTTGTTTTTTTGGAAGTTTTACTCGTAAGTCAGAATCTTTACACTCTATTTTACATTCTATTTTATTTATGGTGAAATAATGCAAAGTAGAATTTAATTTTGAGTAATGTAATGTACCTATGCTAAGCAAAAGTATCTATGCGAGTGTGCTGTGTGGAGTTGTGTACGAGATGTAAAGGTATCTAGTCGTCTGTGGTTGGTTACATTATAGCAAACTAGTGGAGTTATTTTACAAAATAAAAGAAATGAATAATACATGTTCGTAAAAAAAAACTTTCATGGACTTAATAACAACGCACACTAAAATGTCACTTCTCCTTGTAATGTAGTGCTAAAATACTATGACTATGTCAATAGTAGGATGACTGCCGTTGTGTCATATTGAATTGCCAAAAACGTACGCGTTATATAGAAAATCATTGAATAAAACTTACTTTTGCTGTTAGAAAGCTCAATAGCACTGACATTGTACTTGTATTATCTCATACAAATACGTCAATGTCCATTGTACTGTCTATATGTAAGGCGGTAACTTTCAATTGATAGAATTTTGTTGTTAATATTTTTTCGTAGCACTAGAACTCCTTGTGAAGTTCGTCCAGGGAATTACTGCCGCTTTACCCATTTCTGCAGCAAAGCGGTAGTGTAATAATTATTGCGTTCCTTACTCATGATTTCGTTTAACCAAGTTAAACGACTGTTTTATGGGGAACTGTATACGTTTTTACAATAAGATTCCGGAGCATTTATTAAGGTTATCATTTTCTAAGTTTAAAAACTACATTAAAAATATTTTGGTTGAAAAGTCATATTACAAAATTGAAGACTATGTGTTAGATAAAGATGTATGGAAAGACGACATGGCTCCAGAATCCATACAAATTTGATTCAAAGTGTATTCCATAGCATTTAAGTTTATTTGAAAAGAGCAATCCTTAGAGTTTCTTACCTACTCGTTCTTCTCAGAGAAGTCAGTGTAGTGAACGAGCAGTAGCTTAAAAGTAGCTTAAATGTGACGTTTTCAAGTGTAAATTTATTTTACGTATGGAATAGATGATTCTTTGATTTTGACTTTCACTACAGTGGAAGGATACGGTCTTTTCTCTTCGAGAATTTTGGTGGGAGTGACGACGGAACGAAGCAAAGTAAGAATGACGAAGGAATTAATGAATTAGAGAACGATTAAAAAATTTAAAGTTTCGAACGCAAGTGGCCAGGAATCAGAAAAAAGGGCGATAAAAGGCGGGATGACGATGAATGGGGTCGCATCGTCACAGTTGTGAAAAAGTTCGTCCAGGGAAGTATTGCCACCATATTGTTTCCGTCATCAAACAGTAAAGTGCATTGCTGTATTCCGGTTTTGATAGTGCCTTGCCAACTTTATCTCTCAAGGTGACAGTGGAAGTGCCTCTCGAGTATTTGCGGTTTACAGCTATGAGTGGCACTCAACTGTTATCGGTAGGCGTGTCGCTTATCACCGGGTGCACGACTTGTTCGTCCCGTCATCTGACATTGTGAAAAATTCCACTGAAAACCAGCGTCACAGCCTTTTCTCGGCGTTGACAATAGCTGAGTGGATTTAATGTTTGCTTTGTTGTTGTGTAACATTTTATTTTTTATTTAATTTTAATTTAGTTTTATCCTTTCTGCGTATCTTTGTGTTCTGGCGTAGTAATAAATTATTTCTATTCTATTTTATTCTATTCAAAAAACCAGATAAAAATATTGATGTTTGTTGACAATAAAACATGAAATTAAGCATGAATCTAACACTCAATGGTGGGGCGCGTTCTCCCGACTTTGGTATCCTTCATCGTTTCTTCAATAAATTCCACATTCAGATTTGCCACTACCCCAGCTCGAATTCAAATGTTTCCCGTACTAATGCGGTTCATTTTGCTGAGTTACGCGGCAGGGACAGTGGACATTTCAGAATTTTTTTTTTCAAACGAAAATAAAGCCATTTGAATAATTTTTTATTGTATACTATACGTGGTGAAAATTTTTAGGAATCGTTGTTTTCCGCCGTATAGTAATCAGTGCACATGCACTCAATTTTACTCATATTTTTTCCAAAGCGATTCAACACTTTCACTGTTATGCGGAATCAACCAAAGACGTTTGAGGTTTTATAGACTCTTAAGAGAACGAGAAGAAGTGAATCAACAAACAATGTTGTCTATAATGAGGGACCTCCAAAAAGAAGCCAATTTTACGGTGGAATAGTTGACCAAACATCGGAGTAGTTATTTGATCTGGTAAACGAACCTTATGTGGACAATTGCGAAACAAAATTACGTGAGCTTCGTTACACGCGGCTTAACTTCGAAAGGTAGAACGCCTTGAGGCCGGTTTATACGAATTAATCAGTAAGTGAGAAGTAGGAATAGTAATAAAGCGGTGGTAGTCTAATGGTTTGACGTACCGCCTCTCAAGCTGAGGCCGTGGATTCGAATCCAGGGGGCCTACCACAACCTCTTAAAACAATATTACTTTAACCTTACATTGATTTTTCGTACCATGACGCGCTTAAAGTAAGCTTCTTATAATGTTAAAACTATGATGTTTTATTGGCAACTTTGTGATTATTTATTCACTCAGTCCGTACTATGACGCATCTATAAAGTAATATTGTTCTTATGTTAAATTTAGCTATCTTAAAATAGTTACACGGATGCAATGGAAACAATATTATTTTCGAATTTATTGTCTAAGTATTGATTTGTAATGATTAAAAAATATGTTGAACTTATTTATTTACATATACATATATCTCTTCAATATTTAGTTTATTTTTTTATTGGTATATAGGAAATAATTTCTCGTTTAATAAAAATGTGCGAAGTTATTTCGTAAAATGATAACAGCGACATCTATATGCTCCTTGGCGGCACTAACAGTTGATCCTGGACCATAATTCCGAATTCACGACGTAACTATCAAGACTCAGGTTGTTTTATTTATTTTTCCTCACGAAAATGTGGAGAAATAATTAACATTATACTACGATAAGATTATTCGGAACATCAAAAAAAAAGAGATGGCATTATGTAGTTCATATAGCGTTATTTCTCTCCTATTTTTAGTAAAGAATGGACAATATGGGGAAATCATTCGTTCTTCCAATTACTTTAGCAATAATACATTACTTGGTTTGTCATGGTACGAATATGAGTAATATTATATTAAGCTTACTTATGCATTGAAATAAGATTGTTTTTGGATAGGTTGTGGTAGGCCCTCAGGATCGCACCTCTGAGATTCTCTAAATTTATATGTTATGAAATTTCATTTGAAAATTACCATGAGCTATTTGAAGTGATGTAACCTGCACTTCAAAGAAGGTTCACAACCCTGGAAAACGTGTCAAGTCCCAACCAGCATTAGGCCAGCGTGGCGGACTATGACCTGAATCCTCGCCTGAGAAAAGACTCGTACCTATGTAAGACGCACAAATGGGTTCATGACCAGAAGTAGGAAATACACTGAGTTGTATATAATATTGTAGACGACCTCGGTAGCCCTATGGTTTGCACTGATTCTGGGTGAAGATCCGAGTACGATTCCCTGTAAGATCAATTTCGGAAATGAATTTTTCCATATTATATCTGGTTTGAACGTTCAAGGTAGTGTTTCGGAGTGCATTCTGTTTGGTACTCATAGCACATACGCTTGTCGCCAGTTCGACACCTCGAAATGGGTTTGTGGCATCTGAACCCGGGGTCGGCTTAAAGTTGCAACGGAACCCAAATGTGCCCAAATGCGAGTATTGTGTGATCCCGAGACTGGTAGCTCGTTGTGATAACTGATTTTCGATGAATCGATACTTCGAAATGTCTTCGCCCGAAAAAATGTCCTCGAAAATGTGGTGCGATAAGAATTATCATCAAACGTCCTTCGACGTCGTTTCTTTTTACGAGGGCATTCGATCGGACGAAATGTGTTGGAAGCAACACTTGTTGTAGTGGATATCAGATGAAACTGGTTTCATCTCACAGATGTCCAAGATAGCTTAGTTTTGACACTGTACATAGGAATGGCTAGTTATTCGTAAAGACAAGTTTTTCATTTATAATTGAAGGTTGCAAATACAGTCAGCGTCTAAATTATCTGAACAGTGGTTAGTTTATTGTTAAAATATTTGTGAATTCTTTTAGTCTCTTATTTGATTTTCGGTGCTCTGTTTTTTTTTCGGTCGTCTCTTTCCAATTCTGTCTCTTCATTCGACCCCTCCTACTCAAAGTATCGTATGTCGAAATTGCCCAGTTTACAGGGGAGCGTTTTAAAGTTCTGAATTCATTGAAATAAGTATAACATGTGATTTTAGCATTTTTATTTGGCAACGCTCATTACTCACATAGAGTAAAATAAAATCCTAGATATCTTAGATAATCTATTAGATGATCACACTATGTGAGTCACGAACTCTGCCGAGTACAACTAAGAAATGCTATATAAAAATTACTATTTTCGGATGCGTAGATTTTTGTTTAATTTTAAAGTTCTGATCATATTTGCGCTGACTGTACTTAATTTCTTTAATAGAAAGTCAAGGTGCAACAAGAACCCTTTCAAGCTTGGCCCTCTTTCCTGCAGTTTAACTTTTACGTAGAAACAAACGAGAGTTGGGTTACTAAATAAATATAAGAAGGATGCCCTTGTTTGTTTATGCTTGTATACGAAAGAATACATTATTAAGAAGATAAAATATATTATTAACGTATTCCATTCTCGTCTGAGGCTAATCGTAAAAGTGACCATAGTCGGTATGACGAGCTCTTTTTAATGGAATAATATTTAGCTAAAAGTCTCGAAATGGAGTTAGGTGATTCTGGAAAATGGTCCTCATCGGAGGAGAAGTGGAGAAAAATTGTTTTGCTAGTTTAAATGTTTTATTTATTTACTATCAAATAATGGCCTTACAAAAATTATACGATGTATCTAATGATATTGTCTAATGAATGCCGATTATATAAAATCCCGCAGACAGGTTTTAAATAAAAGTCGAAAACGAATTATTTAAATATTTAATATTATATATATGCAGAAGGTACTTAAATATTATATAAATAATTATTTAAGTATCTACTGCACAGAATCTGCAAAAAAAACCATGTGATCTACCAAGACCATCTTTCCCATTTCTCCGGTGACAGGTTGTTAGGTTAGGTTAGAAATACGAATTTTTGCATTGACTACATAGACACCCTGTACGTATACACTAGTATACCACAACCTATATTGGCTAATATAATTCAGAAGACGCTCCGTGAAGGCAGTAATCAAATATTTGTGAAGGAATGCGCGCCGGCGGCTATCTTCTCCCTCAACCTATTTGTACTGAACAGATGAATATTACATCGTACACTTATTATACCTTACTTATGTAATTGTATCAGTCCATAGATACTACGCTGCAATACTATGCCACAGACAGATACAGATATAGGCTTCAAACTTATAATTATATATCAAACTTATATTGCGGAACCTACCTCGGAACGGAAGCGTCAATTTGCCTCTCTGCGCGAGAGGGCGCGCGCAGTCGCAGGATTGCTGGAGCAGTCAAGAGCTTGGATGGAGAGGAGATATAACTGGCTCATACTGCGGAAGAGAAAGCGAATCTTTGTGCCTCACTCTTTGCAGAGAGTCACATCTGGATGCAGCAGGGAATCTACCACCTACCTAACCTCAGGCTGGCTGCACTATGGCGTCAGTTCGCATACGCCAAATAGAGGTACTTAGAGCTCTGCGGAATCTAGACGTGAATAAACTTAGCGGGTCAGATGGAATTCCAGCAATAGTCCTGGGAAAGGGAAGGGAAGCATAGCTGTCAATTATAGACCTATCTCAGTCACTTCCATAATCTGCAAGACTATGGAAACGTGCACTCAACAACCGGCTCGTGTCATACCTTGAAGACAACGACCTCCTCAGTGATCGCCAGCACGGATTCCGACGAGGGCGATCTACTGGGGATCTTCTTGTGTATGCCTGTCACATTTGGAGCGAGGCTATAGAAAAGCAAGGCGAAGCACTTGCATTGTCTTTGGTCATTTCTAAAGCCTTTGACAGGGTCTGCCACGCAAGCCTGTTAAGTAAGCTTCCCTCTTATGGGCTTCCCACTGACCTTTGCAATTAGATCTTGTATTATTTGAGCGAACGTTCGATTTGAGTGGTCTTAGAAGGCTACTCTTCCGAACATATTATGGCGATAGATTCTCCGGAATTCCTCAGGGTTCCGTATTGTCTGCAACTCTCTTTCTGCTCAACATCAATGATATGTTAATTCCAAGTACCTTTGGTATGCTGATGATAGCATAGTTGTAGATAAGTACTTGACTAAAGCAATCCGTCCAATTTGAACTTCCGCAGATACATTGAATACACGGCCAAAAATGCAGCAAGGAAGCTTGGCATCCTCTCCAGGGTGAGGCGTTACTTTACACCAGGACAGTAGCTTCAGCTGTACCAAGCACAAGTCAGGTCGTGCATGGAGTACTGCTGCCACCTTTGGGATGGCTCTGCTACATAACAACTGGCCACTTTGAATTCAATTGACAACCGTGTCAAGAGGCTTATTGGTGACCCGGAATTTGTGGAGGCGAAGCTGCAGAACCTTGAACACCGCCGTAAAGTTGCCTGCTTATCGGTATTTTACAGGATACAGCACGGAGAGTGTGCGATGGAATTACACGATTTAATTCCGCCTTCCCTTTTCCATCATCGGGGGACTAGAGTAGACTTGGGTTCCGCCCCTATGTTGTGGATATTCCAAAGATTCGTACGAATCGTTATGCTTCCACATTTATATGGTGAACGGCTATGGAGTGGATTTCCCTGCCTGCAGACTTGTTCCCTGAACGTTATAACTTGGGCCTTTTCAAGGCGAGAGTGAATAGGCATTATTTAGGTGTGCATGCTCCATCGTCGACCTCATCGACACTTTCCATGCGGTGAGATGGAGGTCAAATGCGCACTTATAATTGATAAAAAAAAAAGTAATTCAATACTATAGGATGTTGCGACACAGCCAAGGGCACTTTGAGCTTGACAATTGTATGTTCCAGAGTGTATTCAGCTTAATTGTGTTTGACTGTACATATTCACAATTTCAGTGGAAACATACTCTTATCATAGGCACAGTATGATATTTCTATTTCTGAGATTGCCTCCGCTCGCAAGAAGCTAATATTATTAAAGTATGAGGATACAATGCGACGTACGGAACATTACTAAATTGCCCGCACGAGTATACTCAAGCACAGGTTAAGCAGCATAAGCTGTTCTTTTGTTTGTTTGTTAAGTTTGAACTTTATGGACATACGAGATGCTCTACGGCTACGCAGCTGCGAAAACTGTCCCATAGAGGAAACAGGTAACGTAGGCACGACGTTTTAGATAATTCAGTAGACTAAGCCATTTAGTCCCACATATATATGTATATATATATATATATATAGACTGCTGATTAAATTACAGGCACATGGGACTTGTCAACGTATGTCTCAGGGTAACAGGCGCAGTGGCAGTGCACCTCAGATTTTTGCGATTTAAAGCTCAGAGTGCCACTGCAACTGTTTTGGACAGGGGTATAGCTTACCATCAGGCACACGACTTGTTCGTCCCGTCACTAGATATTATAAAATAAACCACAAGTGAACGTCACTAGATATTATTAAAAAAAACCACAAGTGAAAGCTAACCCGAAGCTAGGTAGTGCCGCAGAATATCTTAGTTCACGATGATCCATGAAGATAGCATTATCATTATATTTCAATGTTATACATGCTCTAAACATTTCGATAGTGCATTTTATTTTGATCGCTCCGCCATCTATTGGCGTCAATCCGAACTAAATGCATATGATGTTTTAATTCGATCGCCAAGCCATCTATTGTTGTTAGTCCGAACTAAATATGTGCTAATTGTACTTAGTGTTATTTTTTTATAAAATTTCGCACTTTTGGCGTAATAAGGTCACGTATGTAAAATTACTACTTTTCAGGTGAGAGGTTGAAAGAATCTACGAACGATGTTAGTCGATAAGTTTTTTATGCTTTTTTTTAGTTTTATGCTTTTATTTAAGTTTTTTTAGTAGGAGAATTGTAAAATTTTGCATGTAAGTAAGCACATAAATATGAAAGCGGTGTTGTAGAATAGCACGTATCATTACACATTAAAAATTGATCTATTATTCCATGAGAGAAAAATCTAATATAAAATAATGATAACGTATTTTTTGCTGGTGCCCAGATATTACTGAAAACACAATTTTCATAGAATCATCGTAGTTTTTTCATTGTAAATGGTATTGTTTTAAACGACGAGTAGTAAATTAAAAACGAATTAGTTTAAATATCAATATGATAGTACAATACCTAGTTTGTTTACGAATAATGTTGAAATAATGTTTTGTATGAGCAAATATGCATATTTGTTTAATTTTTATAATTATCATAACATTCAAGGAGTGTGATACATTTCAAAACAATGTTTGAGGTGCAAAGTGACGGCACTTTTTGCAATAAAAGTTATCGTGCTCGTGGCATAATCCACATCGAAGTTGTTCTGTACTTTATGATGTGCTCTACCTCATCGTATCGAGACGTTTCATGCTTAGCTTGAGAAGAGTGGCCCGGCTTACGTTTTTCTGATTTTCCGTAAGTTTCCAATAAGCTTGAATTATGAAATTATCAAACATGCATTCGACGTTTGTAGAAGTGATTCGAATTTTGGAAACTCGCACTGGACTTTGGTTTCCAAGGGAGATGTACGGGTCGAATATCTCTAGACAAGCAATTGTATGTCTTATTTTTTGAAACAATTGTTTTCGAAACTAGCTCTTGAGCATCCAACGACGTAGCTTATAAAGAAATTAGCCTGAACTTGGTTTGATTCGTGGATGCTTTGATAATTGTGCTAAAAGTATTTCATCCTCGCTCTTATCCGAAGTGTTATGGTCAATTTATGCTGCTGCTCCGGCTTGAAGCTGTGACCCTGGTAAGTTATGAAGTAAAACTCCATTTTCATCTCCAGAATCTTCATCAGTTACACCAGCATTGTAGTTTTCTGGTGGAAATATAGTGATGAAGCCAGGAACAGGCTCATCACCATCCTTCTCCAATTCCTCTATAAATTCATGGAAATTCAAAACTTTTGAATGGGAAATCGCGGTTAGATATACTACATTGCGACAATATTACATAGCAGTACATTTTACTACCGGCGTTTATAAACAACACCTACTTTATCAGCTAATATTGGTACACAAAACACACATTTATTTAAGTATTTTCAATTTATATTATCAATTACTGAACAAACTAAAATACCATTGAAAATTTATAAACACAAAGTATACATATATTATTATTACTCACGTAAACTCATGTTGTTAAATTTGCACAGAAAACAATTAAATTCACAGAAAATAAAAGTGACAATCGAAAACGGAGATTCCGCACAGAACGACAAATTATTAAACATTTCATAACCACCCATAGAATGTTTTCGAACTACCCACAAATCGAACAATATTTTTTTTTCTAGGACGTTGTTTTAAGCCGACAGTAGCTGGGTTAAATCCGAGCCTATGATCCCGGTGGCCATTGCTGCGATGTATCCTATTTAAACATTTAAAATGTATCTTTTATTCCATGGGAGAAGCGAGAGTCTAAAACAGATAACCAAAATAATAGTAATAGCAAATTACAAGCTTAAGTTACAAGTTTTTTGGACTACTCACGAAAAGTTTAGATGATGCGTTGTAGTAAAATTCACATTGTGGCTTGGATTTTATCAAGATGGTTTGCATAACTTCAACAGCGACTTCAATTTTATCCAGTATTATAGCGACTCCTGAATTATATCACGTGCGCATTATGCTGTGAAAAGTCGTATTGTGTTGAATATCTAAGCAGACATTCATTTGTTTCGTTTATTATTTTATTCCTTTACTGAATTGTTGTGCGCGTCGTAAAAATTCAATCTGGAAATTGCGCAAGGGTAATCCCGTAAAAATTCCGGATTACGCTGCGAAGTGGCAAATGAAACATTTATCAGAACAATATTGTTGTCATATAACTGCCATAACTGTTTTACTGTAGTTTTTGTTGTCTTATTTGTTTACAAGAAATATCATTGTAAGTAAGTACTAAAAGTGGGTTCGAATCCGGGAAACCTCTGAGTTTCTTGTGACTTATGTGCGATATTTAATTAACTGGCAGTTGCCTCCGTGCCCGAACGGGCGCCATGCTGGACTGGCACGCAGAGGTCACGGGTTCGATTCCCGGGCTGCGAGAAATATGGGTATGGTCTACGTGTTCTCCTAAAATTTGTGACTGTCTAGTACGTGTTAATGGCACCTGTGATACAGAGTTACCGTAGTGCGGGCTTAAAAAAAAATGAAAATTTCCTTGTACTTTTCGTGATGAAACCTGCATGTTGAAAAAGGTTCACAACCCTTGGAAAACGTGTAAAGTCTCTAACCCGCATTGGGCTAGCATGGGAGACTATAGACCAAGCCCTCGCCTGGGAGGAATCCGTGCCTAGCACCTGGGGCGTGTAAATGGGTCGATGATGATTGTTATTGAGTGTGCGGCTTCTCCAATCACACGTTTGAACATTCCGAATCCTTAAAGTGAAACAATCGATTAATTAACTTTGAAAGAATTAACTAAGAAATTCTGTAGTTGTCACTTGACGTTTGGCTTGCAAGAGTATGCGTTTACCCGTAAATTTGTTATTTTTATAATACAAGATTTGGTATGAAATTACTTTAATTTTTAAATCACTCTATACTTTAAGTATTGGAAAAATAAGTAACTAATTTTAAACCTACTAAAAAACCCATTTAAGGTTTAATTCCTTCTGTGCAATAGAAAAGCATGCTACCAACACCAATAAGAATAGGTCAATTTGAGTGAATTGGTGACTTCAAACGAACCAAAAGTAATTAGCTTGAATACCTAATATCCATAATTTTGAGTTGCATACCTTTTCCCACTACCTGTTTGCACCTTTCAGTAATGTTATGGTCGACTGCTGGGTCAGCATTAGAAGAATCTTGAGCGTTTTAGTGGGTTTATTAAATACTCCATATCCATTAACAGAAACTCAAAAACATTTAGAGGTTATAATACCGTTTAAGTTTTTAATTGCAAGTTGCAAGTTTTTTATTTGAAGACCAACTCACAACACTCACTGTTTTACGAAATTAACCAGCATTTCAAACTATGTCAAATTTCCTTTCATTTTAATTACAATACAATCACAAATTTCAAGACAATAACTCTTCGTAATTGTAATATTTAAATACGCGGGCATCAGACTCCAACAATGTCCAGTTGTCAAGCGTTTCGAGATCTTATGTCTCTTTTATTCTCGCTAGTGAAAATTAAATATAAATACGTTCTTTCATAAAAATTATTACCCAAATAAATTGAGTAGAACTCACGACACAAATCAAAGCACGGATAAAATTATATTTCTAATTTAGTTGTATTAATATCATAGCTGGCAAATTACAGGAATTAACTTTAAGCTTTTTTCCTGTAAGTTGGCGATTATCGCCAAAGTCCTTGGTGTTTAAAAATAGACGGTATAAGAGTGGACATAAGATTTAAATTTACGTGAACGCTATTCAATGATAACACAATAATCTTCGGGTTGTGGGCCGCCATTATTAAGTCGTATTCCACTATTTTTTTTTGCAAATGCGTGCGTGTATTTTGATGTGAGCGAATTGATTTCATGAATGAAATAAATGCTGGGACCATGGCGGCTTATTCGTGCTGTCATTGGTTAAGATCCACTGGGAAGGCAACAATACGTCGTATTATCTAAGACTTTACGCACGCGTTTATTAATGAATTATTTGAAATTTGGAATGTACGATTTTTAAGTGGTGGGATATGCGCGCTGTCTTTTGAATATACGTGGAAAATTTTAGGCATGCCGTTGGGAATCGAGTTGTATGGACGCCTCGCCACTGGTTCTGTTTAATGTTATACAGAGGAAAGGAACTGCAAAAATGTTAGAATGGCCGCTAAATGTGTAAGGCGTTATTGTGTATGTAATTCGAGTCACGTAGGTACCTGCTTAATTCCATAACGTGTTTAATAAGTAAAATATCCTTCTAAAATGTTTGATTAATTCAAACACAGAGAAGGTTGCAGAAAAACTCGAAATTTTTCCATCGCAAAGTCGTTATTAATCTAGCAAATGAAAAAAGCGATTACAGCTTCCGTTAGAAGCCCTAGGGAAATTATAAAAGTCAGCAGGGTGGCCTAGGTATTTTAGTGCTTGTTTGATGCTAGGTGTAATTCTAAATAAAATTTTTCCTACTGGTTAAAATTCCGCAAAAAAGTCGTGCAAAAACTATTTCGTTATATTACGTAATACGACACACGTAGGCACATAACTTTTGACAATTTTAAAAGAATGTTAATAAACTTGGTACAACGTTTACTTTATCGTAAAAACAATATTAAATATAGATCCGAGATTATCTGGCGCAAGAGTATTTCGATGTCTCGTAGTAGATTAAACAAATATTACTCGGCGATAGAAGAACTTAAGAATCTATTAGAAGTGACTTTTTATTATTGTTTCCAATTAGAAGGGTTCGGTCTACACAAATTTATTAAAGGTAGAAAATCAAAGGAAAAGGAAAGGTTGTAACAAAAATTATAGAATGATATAAAAAAGGGACATATACATACATACATAGTAGGGATACTACTAAACAGTTTATAAGGTTAGGCACTTGACCCATGAGGGCCTATGTACGTATATAATATCTAATGCTTTAAAAACAATAAAATAACGCGAAGTTGAGTTTTACATGATGATTAATTAATAAGCACGTCCTTTCTCTTCGAGAATTTTGATGGGAGTGGTGATGGAACGAACCAATGTAAGATTAGTGGAAGGAAAATGAAATCGAGAAAGATTCAAAATTTTAAAAGTAAGTGGCCAGGAACCAGTAAAGAGGGTGATATAAATGAGGGATGAAGATGAAAGAGGTCAGCACTGTCACACCATAGCGCATTATGCATGCCGAAGCATACGGCCGCGACGTCGTCCTCGCGTCCTAAAAAAGGTGTAGTTTTTGGTAAATCTGTTTTAGTTTCAATCGATATGGTCACATATACATATAAGAATAAACCTCCCGTAATAATTGGGTAAAAAAACGAAATAGCAAAAGCACAATTGCTTAGTAATGGAAGCTCTCTTTTTAGTATCAGTTTCCTTGTCAAAGAGTTCGTATAGGCAAGTACTGCCTTTCTCTACCGCCAAGCGGTAATGCGAGCATTACGGCGTTCCGGTTTTGCTGGTGAAATTACAAGAACATAGAACCTGTCAAGTCTCCAAGGAAGGTTGGAAGAAGGAAAATGTCATGGCTTCGTAACATTAGAGAGTGGATCAAGATCGTGATAACTGTTCAGGCTAGCTCTGGACAAAGAAAGATACATAAATAAAACTGACTGTCGAGCTTCAATAATGGAGCGGCACTTGAAGAAAAGGAAGGAATTTGTCAATTTATGTCTCAGGGTAATGGGCGACAGTGACAGTGCCTGTTTGATCATTGTGACTTAAACCTCTGAGTGGCACTGTAACTGTTATGGGCAGGAATGTCACTTACTACCAGGCTCAAGACTTGTTTGTCCCGACTAATGTGGTAATATTGCAGTCACTAGGCACAATAGGCTGTCACTACAGGTGA
>NW_020655624.1:0-22342 GCF_003589595.1 Hyposmocoma kahamanoa | reverse complement strand
ATTTTAAGCAACATATTTCGAATGTTAAAAGGTGCTAAGGAATATAGGCATAAAATCGTCTGTCGGGCATAAAATCTTTAATCCTATTGAAGAAGCGATATCACGGAATAATTCAATCTTTAAGCCAGTAATTGCATCAGGATTATAGCCGAGGTAATAACACTGACTTTCCTTGCTAGAGTTGTTCATAGATTTATATATATTACTCTCATTTACGAAGTTTAATTTCCTCGTTTATCAAAATAATACTTCTTCTTCTTAGTGAGTTGTAAAAGAGTTGAACAGAACCATTTATCTAATCGTTATAAATGTATTATTATTGTTACAATTTTAGAGTTTATAAGTGCAACCTCAAATGGCTTTGGTTCATTCTGCGTAACAGTGGAAGTATTGAATCACTCACTTTGGAAGATATATATAGTAAAATTAAGGATATAAACTGATTACTACACGGTGCGAAAACACGATTCCTAAAAATTTGAACGATAGGAAAAAGAAACACAACCTTACCTCGAAATTTTACAAGAAAACAGTTGTATTCAATAGGTACATTACATACCAATGGTTTTCATTTTATATCAACACGAAATAGAACACGTATACACGTATGCGATATACATTTTTCAAACGACTTTAATTTCGGTTGTAAAAAAATATATTGAAATAAAGCCTGTGTTCCTGTCGCTCGACTCAAGCATAATGAACCGTATTAGTACTAGAAAAATTTGAATTCGAGGTGAGTCTTTCAAATCTTTGTCATTTAAAGCTCTGAGTGACACTGCAACTGTCATAGACACTCGTCTCGTTTAACACTAGACGAACTACTTGTTCAAAAAAACAGAAAGATATCAGCTGCTTTTTCCGAAGAGTAAATTTAGCTATCCAAAGGAAAAAAAATTAAACCCTAGATTAAAAAACAAAAAAATAAATATGCCTACTTTAATTTTTTAGCTCTAATTAATAATAATAATCATTTGTTTCCGATCACAGTGATATTAATCTTAATAGTCCCACACAAAGGCAGATATGACAACGTGTTTTTTATCATTGTGAGAGAACGGTACCTGGACTAGGATATCCTGTGTTACAGTAGTTCGAAATAGTCATTGTTAAAGGCATAAAATATAAAGTTTCTTTTTTTTTGTTCGGTAGTAAGTGCGTAGTTCATTCATTATACTATTTCATTTATTTCATGCCTTGTGAATATTATTTTAAATGTAGGAAATTAAACTATTATTTGGATCTAAATCATGTATATTTGCTTTATAAAGCAAACTGACGTTTCGGGCCGTTTACAGGTCCCATGGCGTGACCGACTGTGAGTGTACTGGGTCAGCCGTGGCCCTGGAAGTGGCGCGAAACGTTGGTTTGTTTGAAAAAGCATTATATTATTGTTGTTAGAAAAAATAGTATCATTTCATATCTGTAACCATCGCGAAAACATAAGAACTCGATATTATTTGAAATGTTAAGAACGATAAATGTAAATAATTTTGTCTTGGAAAATAAATGAAAAAAAAATGTATAGAAATTAATTGTTGAATAGTAAATAAAAAATAAAATAAAAAAATAAATGTTGAAGTTTCAATAAGTATTTTAAAATCTGTATTTTACAAAGTCAGTGTTCGAGCACGCGTTTTTAGATAATTTAAGAGTCTGTCATTAAATGGAACTCTATTTTAATCGCTCTTTTCATCTAATAATACAACCTATCAACAACACTTAGGCTGTCGAGAGAAATCTGCATTCCGAATGCGTTTAAATATTTGAAAAATACCTATGACCTAATGTTGGTTTTGTTGATTTGATTTCATATGTTTTCGAATGACGCTTTTTATGGATATGCAATATTTAAACAAGTTATGTCGTTGAGGCGATGAGGTGATGTAAGCTCATGTAATTATTGTTTTTATTCATTAATTCGTCCCATAAAAGGGTCAGGTCACTGGGTAATATCTTTCAACTCAAACCTGTTTGATAACACTTATATTGTTTACATAAGTTATTGAAAGTTTACTTAAAGTAAGCGGGCACGTTTACATACATTAAAGATGTTCAGTTTTGTATTCGGCAAATTGTGTTTTAAATATTCATGTTGAGTCGCTACTTCGGCAGTCGATCTTAGGTTAATCTTATCCGAACCTAAAAGCTTCGTAAATTGTGAATACTTTAATGTACGTGTTGTTTTTAAATAAATAATACTTATGTCCATTTCGAATTCTTCTCATCCACCATCGTAGTAAATGGTCATCTTCTAACGCGCACACACTCATAGACCCGCACAGGTGTAGTAGACACACACATAGACAATCACAAATTATACCCAAACTCACGAAAGAAATAAATGTAGGCTATACAAATATTTGTCTCGGCCCGAGAGTCGAACCTGAAACTTCTGCGTGGCAGTGCAGCATGGTAACCGTTCGGAGGCAGTTAAATCTTCTTGAATTTGTTTCCGAATACACTTACCTCTGGTAGATTCTGCGACTAGGTGATAAGAACTTTAAGAAGGAAGCCAAAGGGAGAATTCAGCGTGACTGGGAAGTGTTTGAAAAATTACGTCGGGTCTTCTCGTCACCCATACCACAAAGGTTTCCAATCAATGCGTTTTTCGTGGACATTCTTGATACGGATAGTTAGAAGTTAAAAGTTACTCAGCGGGCTATGGAGCGAGCTGCGCTCATAGTTTCTCTGAAGGATAATATTCGAAATGAGGTTATTCGACAGAGAACCAAGATCACCGACATAACTGGTAGAATAACCAGGCTGAAGTGGCAGTAGGCTGGCCATATCTGTCGAAGAACCGATTACCGATGGAAAAAACATGTGCAAACGTGACGTACGTACACACATCAAAAAAAGTTTGCGATCACTTCGAAAAACTGAAATCTTTTTTGTTACTGTAGATTATATTATGATTTTTTCTTCTTTTTAGATTCTTTATTTAAAAATAAATTAGAACATAAAACAATGACCCCGTTCAATTGTTTTTTCAGTCCTAGCTTACGCTCATTCAGAAATCTGATTTAGTCAATTATAAGCGATTCAAGATATTTTTCGCGGAAAGTTGTGATTGAAAAAATGCCAAGAGGATTATCAGAGGTTTTACGAGCTAGAATAGTAACTTTGAGGGAAGAAGGATACACCACGAGAGTAATAGCACGCAGACTTGCTATATCCCAATCCTGTGTCGTGGCTACGTTGCAGAGGTATCACGGAATGGGGAATTTAGCTGACCGACCCCGCAGCGGTCGCCCAACTGTTTTGACAGCTGCCCAAAAGCGCTATATTAGATTGCTGGCAGCCCGTGATCCAACAATCAACGCCACTAAAATAAAAGCAGAAGTCAGGGCCGCCTCTGGGCTTGAAGTTAGCACGCAGACCGTTCGCAATTGCTTGCACCAGGCTGGATTACGAGCACGGAGGTCTTGGCGAGCTCCGCTCAATTCCCGGCAACGTCAACAACGAAGATTGCAGTGGGCTAGACTTCGGCAAAATGAAGAAGGTGAGGACGGAAACATTTGGCAAAACTGTCTCTTCGTTGATGAATCCCGAATCAGCACTCATCCAGATAACCGAGTGTCCGTGTCTGGAGAAGACCAGGCGACCGTGAAAGACAAAGAACTGCCACTGGAACAGTTCAGCAAGGCGGAAAATCGGTGTCCTTTTGGGGTGGCATTATGATTGGAGCTAGAACGCCTTTGATCCCGTATCGGGGCTTCATGACAGCAGACATGTACAAAGCAGTTGCTATTGATGAATTCCGAGTAAACCATGGGCACCAATTTGTACTGGTCGATGATAATGCGCCCGCACATCGAGCTCAACGAGTCAATGCTGCTCTTCAAGAATACGATATCACACGATTAGACTGGCCTGCCGGCTCGCCCGACTTAAACCCAATAGAGCAAGCGTGGGATGCTCTTAAACGAGCAGTATGGAACCGTGAGCCACGTCCCCAGACAGTTCCAGAGCTCAGGGAAGACGCTATTGAAGAATGGGATAGGTTACCCCAGGAAATGCTGGATAACTTGATCCTCAGCATGCCCAGGAGGATCTTCGCATGTATTCGAGCCAGGGGAGGAGTTATTTTATATTGAATTCACACCTTTTAATAATAAATTGTTGTTTAAGTTTAATTAAACAGTCTTTTTCTTTCTATGAAATTTCTATCACTATTACATTATGATTAATGGCTCAATTGTTTAAAATAAATAATAAAAAATAGTTTTATATTTTAATTTCAAACAGGGTATTCCTATTTAAAGAAAGCATACAACATAGATTTTTTCTTGATAAAGTTAAATTTAAAGAATTATAGGAGCTTATGCTATTGATCGCAAACTTTTTTTGATGTGTGTACGTGCTGGCCAGATGGAGTGACGATCTGCGAATTGTTGCCGGTAGCACGTGGATGCGATAAATTGAGGACCGGGCGATACGGCGCACACTGGGAGAAGATGGAAAAAGATGAATGTATGATTTCGAATTCTCAGGTTTCCGCAATTGATACATATTGGAAATAAATTGCGTACGATATTTATTTTTTTAAATAAACTAACTTAAAAGAAATAATGCAGCTGTGTGTTGCGTTTGTGATGGGGATAGCTAGTTTAGTAGCAGTAGAGCTCCTTGTGAAAGAGTTCGTCCAATGATGTACTGCCGCCTTACCTATTTCTGTCGCCAAGCAGTAATGTGAGCATTACTATGCGTCTCGGTTTGAAAGGGTAATGGTGCTGGTGAAATTACGGGCACATGGGACTTGTCTACTTATGGCTCAGGGTGATGGGCGCAGTGGCAGTACAACTGTTATGGATAGCCGTGTCGCTTACCATCAGTCGCACGATGTCCATTGATTATTATTATTGAACAATCCTTGGTTTCTGAAGTATGGATGGTTGCATCTTATAAAATATTAAGTTTACTAATAAGTACCTATGACAACATGAGGCGTTAGTGTTCACTATAGCATGTTCTTTAAGGATCAAAATCCAATAAAAAAGATCCAATGATTAATGAGCCTCCAGAGTTCTAAAGAAATTACGCAGTTTGTAGGCATTAATCCGTTTAAAAGTCTTAATCTGTGCTCTGTGCGGCAGCCGAAGCAATTAATTTCCTTATTAAGGATTATTGGAAAAGAAAATTCGCCTTTATACGATTCTTTAATTAATTCGAGGATGCTTTTTTGTGGGGATTTTTTGCTCATTAGTCTTAATTTCTGGAGATTGATTTGTACATTTTCTTTTATTGTGAGGTGTTTGGGCCGTGTTTGTATTGTTTGGTTTTTGTTACGCTCAATTTATGGTGGTACGGAATTTTTGTAACCATATCATAATTACGTTTCTGTTCCGACTGCCACGTTTCTGTAGCGCATCAACCATGTTCGCTGATAAACGTGTAGACGATTTTTACGCTATAATACGAAAACGAAGTGCGTCGCTACTCGGTCGCATGCGTGGCAGCACAAACAGCATCCTGAACACATTGACAGATAGGTGGGAGTCCCCTATCTGTCAAACGTTTTTTCGAGTTTAACATTTTATGCTATGTGAACTTAACTGTTGCATACTTTGTCTACTTTTGCAATTATTTAATATTTACATTTATAACTAAACATAAATGTAATAATATTAATACATGTGTTTGTTAACATCTTTATTGTGTTTCGTGTGTGTATAATAAACACTACTGTATTATTATAATAAAATGTGTTAATTATTGTATATGATGGTGACTGATGCATAAAATAATTAAATGATTTTTTCAATATTACATGTTAAAGCAACACTTTAGAACTAAACAATTGGTATAGTGTAATCTTAAATTTATGTATTAAATGTATGTCTTGTCGGTTATCCTAACTAAATAAAATAAAACTAATTCAGAGCTACGTAATAAATACTAAAAAGTGTTGGCTAAGTAATACGAATAAAATAACACACACGCGCACACACTCATAGTCCCGCATTAGGGGAACCCAGTATCGCGAGTATCATGGACACACATAGACCACCACAAATTACACCCAAACTCACGAGAGAAATAAATGTAGGCCATAGAAATATCTTCTGGCCTGGGAATCGAAACCGGGACCTCTGCGTGGCAGGCCAGCATGGTAACCGTTCGGCTACGGAGGCAGTTAATTTTTTTAAAATAAATAAAAAACACTAATATTTTAAAAATAGATGTATAAGTGTTCAAGCCTGCCGTGACCGTGGAACCTGTAAAGAGGAAGAAAGAAAGAAATATACGCGATTAAGATCCGGAAAAAATTGTTTGATTTTCAATGTGTAGCAATAGTGAAAACCTAAGAATTTGACATTTTGAACAGGTAGGTTTGTTTTAGGTGGACACGATTTGAGCTTAAGGTTACTATTCCGAAATTTGAATAGTCCGCATAATAAGCCTAAATTTGCAAGAAAGTTCGGACGTTTTAGTTACAAAATAAAATCGAAAATCTCTCTCGCACACGGCAGCAGCGATATGCGAACGCCCTGGCAGCAAGATAGTCGCAGTAAATCGAGTTTTATACAAATTTATTGATAATATTACGTCGTATATATGACTATTACTATTCCTTATTCAACCCATCTAAAAATGACCAGGAAACCCTCGCGTCGGCCCGGTACACGTGCAAAGGTAAGAAATCGAATAAGGGGTCGTTATTCTCGAGCGGGGGGACGAGAATATTTTTTTGGGTCTAGCGAATTGTGAGGTGTATATTTTACTTTTTATTCTGAAAATTGATACCCTAAGCCGAAAAATCTGGAGAAATCACGAATCCGGACAAAATCCGGACAGAAGGTCAAAAACCCGGACATGTCCGGACACATCTGAACAGATGGTAACCCTTGCTGAGTTGTGTACAAAACATTTCATTTCTGTTTTTTGGGTTAACATCTCCGTACCAAATTTCATTTTAATCGGTGTTAAAAATGTGTAGACGAACGGTCGGATACAATGAAACATTTTTTTACGATACAAGTCACGGGACGAGCAAGTCGTGCGCCTGGTGGTAAGCCTGTCCATAGCAGTTACAATGCCACTCAGAGCTTTATGTCGCTAAAGCTTGAGACACTGCCACTGCGCCCGTCATCCAGAGTTGACAAAGTTGACAAGTCCTGTGTTTTTATAATTTCAAGTGACGGGACCACTAAGTCGTGCGCGTGATGGTAAGCTACACGCCTGTCCATAACAGTTACAGTGCCACTTAGAGCTAAAAATTGCAAAGATCTGAGGGGCACTATCACTGTGCCCGTCACCCTGAGACATAAGTTGACAAGTTCCATATGACTGTAATTTCATCAGCACCATTACCCTTCAAAGCCGGAACACAGTAATGCTGACATTACTGCTGGGCGGCAGAAACAGGCAAGGTGGCAGTACTACCCTGGACGAACTCTTTCGCAAGGAGCTCTACTGCCACTAAATGTAAATGTGCCTGTAATTTCACTAATAAAAAATTCACTGAAACAAGATTCCTTCTTGTTGACTACATAAAACCCATAAATCCTGTGATAATAATATAATATTTGTTTGATAGGACAAGATATTTCATTAAAATTTCAACTGTTTCGACCTTCAATTAACCTTTAAAATCAATATACAAATAATAAATAAGTCGAACATAAATAATACACAAGAAAATAAAAACACGTTCAATTAAATGTCGAAACAATTATCCGTATAAAGAAATGGAAAGAAACTCCCGCCGTAAGTAGGATAATAAACTGTTGAAGAGAGATGGAAGATAAATAGAATAATAAAGTATTTGAGTTGAAAAGAGACACAGTGGTGGGTGCTAGCGAAGTGTTGACTGTGCTAACATCAGATGGGAAATGAATTGAACCGAGCGGCATTAGTGTCACTCCTCTTTTTGTGGACTATAGACGTGCACGGAGTTCCTATTGAGCTTTATTTAATTTTTTTGTTGTTTGTTTAAGTTGACCTTTAAAAATACTTCTTACTCGATAGCGGTAAATCTAAGAAGCCGATGATATTTTTATACGTTTTTATAAGTACGTATGCCAATAGTAAAAAGGTAAAAAGTCCACAGAGTCCATATAGGACACCTAGTAGGAGATATTTTTTATTAATCATACCAAGCAATGAATCTACACGCCTGTTCATAACCACGCAAAGATCTGAAGGGCACTGCCACTGCGCCCGTTACCCTGAGACGTAAGTGGAAAAGGCCCACACGTCTCTAATTTATAGTGTAATCGTTTAAGCAAAAAAAGCTTTCATCTTAGAAAAAATACTTTTAAGCAATTTCGAAAACATGGCAAGGTGGCGAATTATTGTATTGCCGATGTGTTAAAAAATTGCTTAGGTAGCTGCCAATATTTGACAGTTTCATGCAAAAAAACCAAATCAATGATATATGAGTATTTATCGCTCATGTGGTGCTCAAATTTTTTTTACCTTAACACTTATATATAGTCTGCTTAAAGGTAAAACCACAAACATATTCCACAAAAAAAAAAATTCAAATTATTTACCAGTTGTAAGACATTCACCATCATTCTGCAGATAAAACTCTTATTAAGTTTATAGCTATTTTGTTATTGAGCTTCACGTGCAGAAAGATAGTGATTTTCTTACCATAGCTATATAAATTAAAGAGTTTTTGTGGAAAATGTCACTTATGTGGTTTTACCTTTAAGCAGGTGATATTTATATTAAAATATAGGATCTACACGTAACCTTGGTAGTGCTATAGATTACTGACGTTATCATAACATAAATTCAATATGACTGATGCTAGAGGCTATTTAGTATCAGCCGTTAGTAGGTTATTTATATAGTGTTTAGGTATTTTTTACACTTTTGTTAATTACAAATTTTAGAACCAGCTCGCGGTGAGTTTGTTATTATCACTTTTACGCCCATAATCCAACAAAGCGGAATTAAGAAGAGCTTTGTTTGCGCAATCAATACTATTTCGATATTTTATTATGTGCAGATATCGACTCCGACTTAGTCCAGAGACATTGGTTTCAAATTCAAAACTTGTATATCTTTAAAATTGGCCTACCGTATTATAATCCTATATCTTGTTATTATTATAAACTGGTTACGGCAAGTCTATCTTTACATTTAATATTAAGTTCAACTCTATCCCACTTATTATGAGGTATTTCCATACGTTATATTGTATGGATTGTTGATGATATAATAATGTTTTTGACACCTGAGTCTTCTACCTGTGCTTAAAAAAAAACTTATTTGAATAATAATTATAGAGTCCTTTGTGTATGGTACATAGGTATGTACCTATGTACCATACACAACAATATACAATAACAATATTATGTTACTTGTTAAAATAAATCAAAATCTTATTTATTCAGACCACAAAATCCGTAAGTGTTTGTACTTAAAATAAACAACAAAACAAAGCAAGACAAAAACCTTCATCTACGTTAATAGCAATATAAAACACTTATAATAAAATACACGTATTCAGCGTAAGGAAGTATCAAACTGATACTTACTTTTTTACGCATTAGAGCATAGGTTCCCAAACTTTTTGGCACACCGTCCACCTGCAATTTATTTGATTTTGCCCACTTAGGCAAAATAAAAAAAAATCCACGCCTACCACCACAAAAAATATATATTAATTAAATAATATTTAGTTGACAGGTCCCATGCGCCTGTAATTTCACCAGCACCCTTACCTTCCGAAGCCGGAACGCAGTTATGCTCACATTACTACTTGGCGGCTGAAATAAGTAAAGTGGCAATACTGCCCTGGACGAACTCTTCCACAAGGAGTTCTACTGCTACTAAATTCCTTTGTTACTAAATTATTAATTAGTGGACTATTGTATGAACTGCAGATGTAATTTACATACCGTGAATTTAAAGACTTTAAACGGCCCATTCTCTACCTGCATGGCAGTCCGACGCACATGCAGGAGACTGCTCACACACTATCCCTCGTATGGCAGGACGCATTGCAGGATTGCAGGATGTCTTGCATGCTGCGACTACATTCCTAATCCTGCATTACGCGGCGGACGGTAAAGTGGACTGCAATGCAGGATAATGAATGCCCCCTTCTAGCCTGTATTGTATACTTGTATAAATAATTAAATATAAATAAGTATATGCATCCGCAAATATACCAGAAGCACTGCAGTATCTGAGTAACAACAAGCACCCTGAACATGTAATTTTGTATTGGACGCGTAGGTAGCTGAAAGTCTTTTATAGATATTTTACATTGTCTCTTATATCTCACCTTGAAATTGAGTTTCCTTGAATCACCCTATATACAAAGTAACTATGTACTTATTACAGCGGATAAACCGCCGCGATCGATCAATGCCAGCTTTGTATATTTTAAAGCCTCGTAATTTAGGCCCGCAGATTTAGTTTGTTCTCGCACCGTGGTTTCCTCATTTCCATGATAAATATTTTCCCAATTTCCTCGGCGTGAACCAATTATATTTAATCTACATTTATACGCTGAAGCTTTATAATATAGTGCCTGACAATGTTTATAATTGACTGTGTTTATCTATGAATGTCATACCAGGTTACCTACTCATTAGGATGATTGATTTTTTTTTCATGAATCTATAATCATTGCCGACCTCCGTGGTCGTGTGGCTTGCACACCGGTTTTCATGGTTTCGCTATCCCAATATGAGGTCCCAGGTTCGATCCCCGGCCGAGTCAATGTAGAAACGAACTTTTCAATATTGTCTCGGGTATGGATGTGTTATGGTAATCGGATACAACGACAATACCACTACTGTCGTTATATCCGATTACCACAACAAACACAAGTGCTTTAGTTACTTACTTTGGGATTAGAGCAACGTATGAGATGTTGTCTAATATTTATTTATTCACAAAAACATGAAACATAAAAAAAATAATGTTAAAAAAAATTTGAAAATAATTACAAACTTATAACACAAATTCATAGTTGACATGGAAGATTTTTTAAACACTATCCAAAATTTCATATTATGATCTGCAATGAAAATAATTATATACGTATTTTTTCTTTTAGTATCATTCAGTACTAAAATATTGAGATAAGGCATTACAAAATTATCCAAAAAAATCCTGACGTAAATGGTCACCGCGCATTGCGCTTCCGCCCCCCGCCCCGCCATTTGATTGATAACAAATAATAACATCCATAAGTTGCAAATTTTTCCTTCATACTTTAACGGGCTTAGGACCGTCAGATCGCAAAAGGCATTATTGTACCTACCTAAATTTCATAGTGATAAGGTAGTTTAGGTTACTCGTTAACGTTTAAATTAGCTAGGTAGTAGGTAGGTTTAAATTACTCAGAAGGCAATTTTACAAAGTAGGTAGGTAGGCAGCACCTTTTGCAATAAGGCGTATTTAAAAAATTTGAATCAACTTAGAATGTACAATAATTAAAATCAATGAAATTCAACTTGCCTACAATAAAACAAAAAAAAAAAAAAGATTAAAATCCTAATAACTAAGTGTATTTTAGCAATTGTTCAAAATGCAAACCATTTCTCTCTAAACAGAGTCGAGCACGTTTCTGCACATTGTCTTTCAATTTATTAAGCACTACAGTGTCTCTTTTCACTTCATCAAACGCGCGTATGATTTGCAGTTTTAATGCGTCTAGGCTTTGAGCCTCTTCCACATACACACGTCTTTTAATTTCACCCCACAAAAAAAAGTCACATGGAGTCAGGTCCGGTGAGCGCGCTGGCCACGGGACGGGGCCTCCGCGGCCGATCCAGCGGTCGCCGTGCTCAGCGCCGAGGTATTCGCGCACCGCGGCGGCGTAGTGAGGCGGGGCACCGTCTTGTTGGAAATAAAAGTCGCGCAGGTGCACGAGGGGCACCTCGTCCACAAAGTCCGTGATCACCGTACGCAACATATCCAGATACGTGCCACCGGTCAAGCGTCTCTCGATAAAATACGGCCCAAGTACTTTATTGCCTACGATACCGGCCCACACGTTGGCACTAAAACGCACTTGATGGTAGGTTTCCCTTATCATGTGTGGGTTTCGGAATAACCACCAGTGTTCGTTGTGCTGATTGTATAATCCGACACGCGTAAACAAAACCTCATCGGTCCACATTATAACGGCCGTCGGGTGCGCAATTAGCCACTCGCAGAAGGCTCGGCGGGGCGCAGCATCTGCATCACTTAATGCTTGCACCTTTTGGAAGTGGTAAGGGTGCAACCCTGCGGTGTTGAGCAGCTTCCAGACGGCGTACTGGCTGACCTCGAAGCGTCTCGCTGCATCTCGAGTACTTGCACGAGGGTTTCTTTCGAAAAAATCGAAGATTTCTTCCTCGATCTCTACTGGCAGTCTTTGCCTTCCACGCCCTTGTGCATGTGAAGGAGAAGTGAACTGGCCATGATCTAACAGCCTTTGATTGGCAGCGAGAATCGTGGCACGGTTCGGTATCGAAGGATTCACTACACCTTGGTTGCGAAGGCGAGGGAGGCTTTCCGCTTCGTACAGTCTTTGAGCTCCGTTCAAACTTTCGCCACTTAATAAATAACATCGCACCATTTCATAATATTCGCGGTTTGAGTACATCGCGGGGGCTGCGCTATGTATCGCAATTCGCACGAGATAACACGCTTTCGCCGGGCGGAAATGCGCGGGCGACTGCGTGACCTTTGTGCGTGACTTGTCGCCGCTCCCGGTACCCCTCCGCCCTCCCCCGCAACTAGCCCTTCCCGTCTCCGCGCCGCGCGCGCAGGTGTGTTGATTGATGTTGCCGCCTTGCGTACTAGAGAAATTTACGCTAGAAATGGTTACCACGCTTTATTGATTATTGGATCGGGAAAATTATTTTATTGTGAAAATATGACCTACATATTTTATTTCAGAAATGGGTTCTATTAACGATACCTAATGCCCAAAAAAAATTTGGATAGTGATTAAAAAATCTTCCTGTATTATTATTTTTGATACAGTATTTAATAGTAATGACACGTATTCACGCCCTTTTTCCATCTGAGTCGGCAGAGGCCTTCGAGTTGCTATGATCCTGTTACACATTCTTCGCCTCATGACATTGCATACAAGTATACTCTTGACCTGCCCTTTCTTTAGGATGTCCTCAATTTGAATGAATGAATGAATCGGAATTGATAATACGGTACAATACAACGTAACGCAATGCAACACAATACAATACAAGTATAGTTTTACTACACAGACAGGTTCACATTATTATAACTAACAACACAAAATCCCGTAGGCTTTATTGTTACATAGCAATTTCTTCGAGAAAACTTTAGCGTGAAACGATATCTTTACGGGTAACGTTACATGGAGGGTGAATTAATTTTAAATACAAAGATGACGTAAGTAAATAAAACAACATTCAAGAAAACATTTTATAAAAAATCCTATATCTATCTTTCTGGAGGCACGTATGAAGGGATGTCTGCATTAATGTATTTCGACATTAATACATAGGTATGTACAAATAATGTATACTGTATAAATACAGATTCGGTGGAAATGTGTCTAATAACCATCACCATGACTAACACACAATTGTTGATGTTCTATCAAACTTAAATTCAAACTCATTTATTGTCAGACCAATTAGTCCATATTTGTTAGTAACAATCTTATAAGTTACAGTTAGTAGAAACAAGGAAAACGATTATAATATACCTAAATAATATTCCACCGCTTGTGTGTATTGTACACATCTTCTTTACAATGATTGTAACTTTTTCATTGAAAAAAAAAAACCGTACTCAAAAGTTTGCTTATCGGCTTTTTTCAAGTTCCATGGGGTCCCTCATCAGATTCTGACTTCTTGGTGACAATGGAACTGTAACAGACTGTTTTGTATATTTTGTATTTTCTTTTCTGGTTGTCATGGTGACGGTGATTTGTTGAATAGTACATGTATTGTGTCTAGTTAAAAGTCGACTTTTATTTGCAGAAAGTAATTAGTAATTTGTGATAGACGAAACGAACCCGGAACAGAATTAGGGACCACCTCGAGAGTATACCCTTTGAAACAAAAAAAAAAGAATGCTCAAAATCGGTACACAATTGATGGAGAAATTGGTGAATACACGGACATACCTATAAAATTTTAGGATTTCCTTCGATTTTCATGGGATCCCCTCAGCAGAATCTGACTTGGTGATAATGGTACCACCACGAGAGTGCACCTTTTCAAACAAAAAAGAATTTTAAAAATCGGTCCACAATTGACAGAGATATCTGAAAACGTACATTAAGCCGAACGTATAATCTCCACTTTTTTTTTTAAGTCGGTTAAAAACAAGAAAGTTGTTCTTCTTTTTATTGTACCTTAGTCCATACCATATAATGTACCCTAGTCCAGACGTACGCATAAGTTTCTTAGACCACTGATCGGTCAGCTCACCAGCACCATACCATCAGCATAACTGATATTGTTAATACTTTCGTTCAAAAAGCATGTCTTTATGTATTTAAAGATTTTGTATAACTCCAAATGCGTGATAAAACCTCATGTTGGACACAAAACCGGTAATAAGATATCCATTAAGGATAAAAATGAGTCTGCATTGCTTAACCTTGTCTCGTTGGATTTGGGATTCTTAAAAACTGGCTTTGCTGCGTGGGTTGTTGCTGCTAAATATTCACATATGTACATAACTTAGAATTTAAAGTCATAAGCACATAGCTCCTCAGGGACACGAACCGCCTAAGCTCTAAATTACGAAGCAACCATTCTCCATTCTCCCACAGAGCTGCTGTGTAGTAAGCAATACTTGTTAAGGGTGAAAAAAAAGTATTATAACTGCATGTCGAAGAAAGCTTACACCTTAGAAAACGAGGGATGTCTCTCTGACCCCTGCAGTGCGACCTATATTTGGTAAAGATTAATAAATGAAATATTCTTTATTGCACATCAAAAAATACACTGACAATACAGAACACTAACGTAACTATCACAGAATAAGCAATGCACATCAGGCGGTACAGTGGCAATAGACCACCTTGTGAAAAAGTTCGTCCAGAGAATTACTGCCACCTTAATTTCTGCCGCCAATCAGTGATGTCAACATTACTGTATTCCGGTTTCGAAGGGCAAGGGTGCTGGTGAAATTACAGGCACATGGAACTTGTCTACTTATGCCTCAGGGTGTCGGGCGCAGGTGGCAGTACCCCTCAGATCTGTGAGAGTCAGAATGGCGGGTGTACCTTAACGGATCCTGACGAATTTGGTATAAAAAAATGTATTTAATTTGTACTGTTTAGTACCTCTGTTTAAAAAATTTGTACCTCCATCAGAACGAACTCCAGCTCGGTCTGCTGGTTAGTTTCTGACAAATAAGACAAAATATGTTGAGATTTCAGAGTGCCGTGTGCATCTTAACGAATCCTGACATATGTGGTACCAAAAAAAATGTTTAATACTTATTCTTTAAAAATTTATGCCTCAGTCTTAACGAAATTATAGCGAAATCAAAATTGTAAATATTTTCGTAATTTATTTTTAATAAATCTCCGTCATTTATTTGGGTAAGTAAGTAAGTGGTAAGTAAGTTTATACATATATAGACATATAGTTATATATATATATATATATATATATATATATATAAATACAGTGGTTACAAATACCAAAAAATATGGATTACCATAAACTGTTATGGACAGGCGTGTCGCTTACCATCAGGCGCATCCTGTCGCTTTGTTGTGTAGAAAAAGGCGACATTATTGCTAAATAGCAATTTCATCCCGGAAACTTTAGGACAGAAACATAATAGTATGTATACAGTATGATATCTTTGCTGCGATTGTTTCGTTGTACGTGCAAAGACCTCTATGGTAATAATCCAGTCAAAATAATGTTTTGAGAATATTTTTGTTTCAAATATATGTACATAGTATCTTTCTTCGACTCGTTTTTGATTTGCCTCCAAAGGAATCCCCCAAGTCCCAAAGATCCTGAGTAAACGCCAAAAACATTTTCCTAAAAAAAGTAATGGCACCGGTAGTAAAAATGCACCAAGAGACCCATAGATTGAGATAAAATGTACTTTCCAGTCTGTGAGGTACCATTTATTTGTAACCACTGTCACGTTTCTAGCATCTAATTTAGTAACAGTATAGCTTTTTGTGAAAGTGTTCGTCCAAGGAAATACTACCATTACCTATTTCTGCCGCTAAGCAGTAATGCGAATATTGCTGCGTTTCGGTTTTGAGAAGTAAGAATGCTGGTGAAAATATAGGCACATGGGACTTGCCAACTTATGCCTCAGGGTGATGGGCATAGTGACAGTACCCCTAATATGAAGGCGTTTGGAATTTCCCAGATATGAATTTACTATTTACTTTGAAAAACATTGATTTAGTTGATAAAACAAGTATATGCGATTTAGATCCAAAAAAATAGTCAAAAGAGTCCAATTTACTGAATAATACAATATTCACTAACTAGTCTTGCACATTATAACACGACATAGTACAAAAATCTCCACTTTTGTGTGATTTTGATCTCTACCCCACGTGAACAGTTACTGTTTTTTTTTTAATTTTACCTACCCTAACCTTACCTAAAGGATTCAAGGGCTTTACCAATAGAGGTTTAGTGTCATAAGGAGGTTATCAAGGAAACGAGGCCAACAGAGCAATTCAAGCACGTTTCTGGCAAATGGCAACCGTAACTTGTTTATATTATAAAGGCCTTTCTATTTATCTGATGGAGTAATTTGCAATCATTCAAGTGCGATTGTCTAGAGCTAGGGTCAGATTGTGGGCGGTACCGTATTGCCCTTGGGATGATTAGAAGTGTACTATCGGAGTACGTTATTGCGGTGGGTGGTATCTTATGCTATATCTTCGAGAATGTGAGAGGTTACGGGAATAATAATTTTGTTTTGTTTGAAAATGTTTTTGTACGTGATAGTGTTGCGTAATTAATTTGTACACTTCTTCGATATAATATATATTTACAATGTAATGTGAAATCGTTTAGCAAAGTCATTTACAGTTTTAATAATTTAATAAAAATATTTTTTAAATTTTATTGCAAGAATAAGTACGCATTGGATCTCCGTCTCACCTGATGAAAAGTGACAATGAGGGCGACGATAGAGCGTGCACACCTATATATTGCCTATATATATTCACTCTCGCATTGAAAAAGCCCAAGTTACTGCGTTTAGGGAACAAATCTGCTGGCAGGGAATTCCAGTCCAATGTCGTACGCCCCATATAAATGTAGAAACGTAACGTTCTATGCGAATCTTCGGTAGGTATATCCACAACATAGGGGTGGAACCCTAGCCTACGTCTAGTCCTCCGTTGATATAATATAAATGGGATGGCGAAATGACTTCATGCAATTAAGAGTGTGTGAGTTATATATAATTCCGTAGCAATGCACTAAATTGTTATTTGAGGTTGTCAGCGCAATAGTATAGTGTTAAGATGCTATTTTCGTGTATAAAAAATATTTTATTTTAATACATGAAAATAGCATCAAAATATAAAATGATTATGTACTGTAGTGCATTTAAAGTAGTATTGTAAAAAAAATGTTGGTTACTCCACTATTGCGCTGATAGCCTCATTTAGCCTTATAATCTTTCATAAGGTTTTTTTATTTTATACATTATGTTTTAGCAAAATTCATGGACAAATTATATTGCATAAAGATATAAAATTCAAATGCTATTACCTCATGTTGAATCTCCCTCAACCTCCTCATGAATTTCCTCATGTAAAAGATTTAAAGTGCTTAACAAGGGCAAGGATAGATGTATAAAAATATAATTACACAAAAACAACGGAAAGAGAGAGAAAGCAAACAAACATAACGAACAATAATAAAAAAAATAATATCAATAATAATTAAATATACAAAGTTGGGTATCATCGCTTCACGTTACCTTAGAGGATGGAAAAAAATAGTCTAAGCACGTTACTGACGTTAGGATTAAATCTATATATTTAAAAAAAATAAGGGTTTTTTTTTATTTCTGTACTCAAGTCACGAATACATTATGTAAGATTAATTTAAAAAGTGGCTGATCGTCAAGAGATTTATATGATAAGTTTACATTATATAAATAAGGCCCTAAGCACATTAACGGGACGACGCGACACGGCCCTTCCTTCAGCATTTCTACGTTCTAGCGCACACTGACGGCAATTATGCCGAGGTATCCTTAAGCGTCTCCCCTGTCATGGTCACTTACTAAAAAACATTACAAAAAACTAGACGTTTGTCAACATAGTGTGGAAAGAAGTGTGCTGCAACATAAAATTGAAAGTAAAACTAATTACAAAAGACTAAAAAAGTCACAGAAATAATAAGACAATAAAAATGGCGTTGAACAGGACACAAGATGAGACAAAAAATTGATAAAAGATACTGTGGAATTGTAGCCAAAAGAGGGTAAAAGTAAGAAAGGGAGACCATACGTTAGATGGGAAGATGATTTTAAATATGTGGCGTGAGGAGCATAGAGGCATAGTAATAGAGATAAGAGGCCTATATCTTAGGACAAGCTGAGTCACCGAGTCAACATAACAGAAGTTTGAATAATATTAAGCAAATCATGTTTCTATATCGGATAAATTACTATGTAAGTCGTTCTTGTTAATCAGCAATAAGGGCTGCAAATAAATAAGTCCTTAGACGTGTCGAAGCATACTGTTGCGACATCGTGCTCGCGCCTAGCTTCTCTTCAGATCAGCTGTAAGGTTGCAAACTGGTTTATTATGATATTATATTTGAAGATGGTAATCTTGCTGAAGAAGAGAACCATATTCCAAGAAGGACAAGATTGGGTGAAAACAATCATACTGGATGAAAGGCTGTCATCCGGAGGCTACCAACTTAGTATCCCTAAGCTTACCACAGTATTGTTTTCGGAGCTACAACCATTACAAATTGAAATTTCAACTATAACGTTATAACATTAAGGCACATTACAATTTGTCACTTAAAAATTCGCTGTCATCAGTGGGCGCCGGGCCTAAGACAGCTAATATCTTCTCTGTCGGGACCAACTGTCGTAACTAACATTAGGCAAATTTTCGAGGGTAAAATATTTTCAGTTGACGACCTCGGTGGTTCCACGTTTTGCACTGTGGGCCAGCGCCCACATACAGCTATTAGAACAGGGCCCAATTTGAATTCTGTTACTCTGCTACTCATTTCACTACGCATGCCGATGACGACGGCTGGGGGTCTGCTCTCGCTCTTTGTCCGTCCGAAACAATTGAAATCGATCAAATTAAAAGACTATGTGTCAAGTATGAAGCTTCATTCGCATCATGCATCTTCTCATTTGGTCGACTATAACGTAACTGATTTGATAGTAATGGTTTCGGACGGATTTTGGACGGAGAACGATAGTACAGGGCTAGATCCTAGTTTAGAAACTGGTGCAACGGCACGCGAACGGCTTAATACAACAAGTGTGGTTAAACACGATTCGCATCAAGACGGTTTCGAGTTAATAAGTTTGGTGACACTACCATACTTCGAATAATATTAATGACAGAAACTTGATAGAAGTTGTGCCCAGCTGAGGAACGTATAAATGGATTGATAATGATGAGACCATTACTAAATTTCTTGTATTTGAAAAATTATTTTTGTGAATAACGTGTATTAAAAAAAAAAGAATTTAAAGTCCATGTACGTCACAGGGCTCTTATTAATCAAGTACGAAAAGCCAAATCTTATACTTACTGTTAACAGAAAAGTATTATTTTTCGTCGGATCCAGTATTATAATATCGATTTATGATTAGGTGATTAAATGTTCATGCGTTGCGCACTTTTTACAGATACAACATTTTTCGTCCGTTCTGAACTTAGAGGATGGAAAAAAGTTCTGAACATCCAAGGTACATCGAAGAGTGTTTACGGTTTCTTTCCCGTTAACGGCACTTTACTGTTAGTTACCTCTATCGTTATCTATAGTTAGTTTTTCCATAGACATAAAATTCAAAAGTCAAAAGAGACCTTCCAAAATTTACTTTGGCTCTGGACAGCCCACAATATTGGTGATAATGATGATGATTTCTTCCATTCATCTGTACCGAACTGTAAGCAGGTCTATTATTATTCAAATCCTAAACTCTTTACTCAGTTTCCTCCTGGCTTTAAAACAAAGAATTTTATTCCTACCACTTTAAAAAACTCACTACGACGATCTCAGGAGTCCTATGGACGCTTCCTTTGGGGAATGAACTTTTATGATTTCGTTGGTGGTAAAACGAATTTCCTAGTTTGAGGTCGTTAAAAAATACGATTGCATTAGTCTCTGTGCGAGTTACAATCATTTTTCGGATTATTTGGAATTAACCCTTTACTTTAAGCTGTACGGTTTATATTTATGTAGTACGTAACGAATAAAGATACTGCGTTTCCCTGCCTCGGGTTGCATGTAATCTGCAGAGCAATCAGAATGTTATTGAATTCCGCGGGTATTACGCCGCGGGCCAGTTAACAGGATTTAAGAGCCTCTGATATATCTCACTGGTAGTGGTAATGAAGCTTATTGTCCAGTTCTATGAGAAATATAACTCTGAGTTATTATTGACTGTCTTTATTGGTATCAGATTAGTGTTTGTGGTTTTTAGAAATGAGCTCAAAATACGTTATATGCAAAAAAATAAATAGAATACATGTCTTTTTAAATAGGAATAACTAAAATATTATGCATGTAAAACTTTTCATAACATCTAATTGGTGCTGTTGGGTGTATATTAACTGGTGCTTAAAGCTATAAGACGTTGTCTACTAATCAGCTGTTAGGCCAAATAGAAAAATACAGTAGGTCGTTCTGGTCGGTGATTGGGTCATGTATTTTCGTTTCGTCTCCATTTTTATATATTAACTCATTGATAGAATGAGATTCATTGATTTGACGGCCTCGGTAGCCCCACGGCTTACACTGTGACGTTTTACGCGGAGGACTCGGGTCCGATTCCCGGTAGGATCATTTTAGGTAATAAATTTTTCTACATTTATTCTATTGTCTTCCACTCTTATTAAAAAAAATAATTTTATTTATAACTTTGTACGGAAAATGTTGTGATGAACTAAATGTTTTCAAATTTCACCATCATTATCACCAACCCCTTGTACAGTTCATTGCTGAGAACCAATAGACCTCCTCAAACGGTGCATACAAATCGCTGCACGCATACTGCACGCGCGCTGCACGCGTGCTGCATGTGTGCAATAAAATACATGTTTTATTAAAATGTGGCGCGCGAGCGCGCGTGAACACATTGCAAAACGTAATGCACGTGTGCAGTGCCTTTCGCAAACAGGCGCATTTGCCAGATCTGTACGCACCCTAAGGATACTGATTAGGCTTTAATCCACCACGTTGGCTCAATGCGGATTGGAAAATTTATTCACACGTTTGTCAAGGGTTTGACCACATTCTTCGAAATGTAAGGTTTCAGCACGATTGCCTTTTTCAGTTATTTATTGTAGTAGCAGTAGAGCTCTTTTTGAACTAGTTCGTCCAGGGAAGCATTGGCACCTTAGCATATTTTCTACTAGTATTTCTTACAGAACACTCCATATGTTCAGCAACATGGTTAGTTTTTTAAATATTTTTGTATAGGGCACGTTAGTAAATAGACCTTGCCTTCAGTATGTTTGTATGCCTAACATTTGGCTGAGCATAGCGGAACTATATCTATTTTGTTGCTGTCAAATTCTATATAACCTGTGTCTACACATAAATGAGTTATGAAGTAAAAAGTCGCTCATAATAGTGTTCATTATCTTTATTCCAGAAAAGTAAACCTAAATTGAGTCAAAATAAATACCGTTATCAGAAATGTAATATAATTAATATTTATTTTGTTTTTCATTATTTAAAAATTTGAGATATTTGTTTGGTTTTAGAAAACAAGAGAATATTAGTTTCTTTGTTGATTTTTTATTTTGAACCACGTGGCGAGGTATTTCATACTTATACTGGGCCGAATATCATAGCCAACGTAATTGAAACTTTTAGCGAAGTCAAGTTATTAACACATATAGGATTAGTAAAATGAGATGTACAACCTCTATAAACGGTATTTTTATAACTTGTTTAGTTTTATTGTTAAGAAAAACCAGCGTAGTTTATATTTTTACTATAAAAAAAAACTTTCAAGTGCCAACATCTTGAAAGTTACTTTGTACATAGCGTTTTGTCTGTCGTTCATTATGCGTACAGCTAATGACTGGAACTCTGCCGGTTTCTGTAATTACAGAAAGATACGACATTTTTAAGGTCTACTTCCGTAATAAAATTTTATAACCGACGTAGGTACGGTACACAAAGTTGTTCAGCGCATCTTTTTAAAAAGATCCCCGTCT
>NW_020655623.1:0-15945 GCF_003589595.1 Hyposmocoma kahamanoa | reverse complement strand
TACACATTATTTTGTAACTTCATGTATTTTTAATCTTTCTAAAAATATTCTAAATTTAACTGTACTATTTTTGGCGCCGCTTTATGACGTATTTGTTTAAACAGCACACGCTCCCACACTTTTTAGTTCTCCGCCCACTTAGGCAAGATAAAAAAAATTCTACGCCACAAAAAATAATTGAACTCACGTATTTGTAATGTTAACATCATTGACTTACAAATGAATGGACGACGGGTCTAATACAAAAACCACGAAAAAAATGTCCCAAGTCAACCTATTTAAACGTAGTGACATGTAAAGGAATATGAAAAAGCTAAAACGTTGAATTTAAATTTTTAATGTCATCGCAGTACTGTCTAATTTTGCTTGCTTCGCTGTCAGTCGAACAAACGAAGACTAAAGCTCTGTATAGGATTTTAACGCCTTGTAAGTTCGGACACTTTTTAGCGCGGACCCGACGTCCATATTTGTAAGTTTAACATAAAAAATGACGAGGAAAAAAATTTTAGTGTAGTTTGTATAGAAAATTCAGGTTTTTTTTCAAGTGCGGTAGCACCCCCTGGACAGCATAAACGCCCCCCTATTGCTTCCGAGGGCCCTACTGCGGGAAGAGGCCGCATAGGACTCTTCCGCCACTTTGGGAAACTATGATATACAGAATGGAAAAAATCAAACAATCTGAGTAGCAGTAGGGCTACAAAAGAAAGAGTTTGTCCAGGGAAGTACCTATTTCTGCCGCCAAGCAGTAATGTGAGCATTACTGCGTTCCGGTTTCGAAGATAACGGTGCTGGTGAGATTACAGGCATATGGGACATGTCGTTTCCGGGTTACGGGCGTTCCTCTAAGATCTTTGCGATTTAAAGCAATGTTGTTGCTGATGTGAGTTTTTTTACACCTAAACCGATGCTCATTTCATATCATATTTAATATTCATATTTAATATTTATATGTGGATATTCATTTCATTGTTTATTTCATTTGAACGTTCTTTTTTATCAATTTTTCTCTTTTGTTATAATTATTAATACAAAGATCGAACATTCAGAAAAAACACTCAGAAAAAATTCCTTTGATCCGGTCGGATTCGAACCGACGTCTTCTTGCAAACCGTGGCAGACGCCATACCAACTAAGCCACGGAACGAACCAACGGACCTCACGAATTTCTCTATGTGCTTGCGTCGTGTCTTTGTACTTGGTCTTTCAACGACTTTTTAGTCGTAGCGCCATCTATGAGAAATCTATTACAGATTTATCACCCAGTTAGTACCTTTACAGCTACCAGTCCTGGCGAGAGATGTCGCTATTTACTGTGTTAATTAAATTTTTATTGAATTGATATTCAATTATTTTTTGTGAAATTATTCCACTAGGATCGAAGGAATTTTTTCTGAGTGTTCGATCTTTGTATTAATAATTATAAAAGACAGGATTATTTATATATTTTTTTATTCTTAATAGTTTCTAATTTATATAAATAACTAACTGTAATTGGCCTATCCAAAGAGTGACAAAAATATGTTAAGGCTAAAATTAATTAAGGCTGTTGGTACCTCAAATAAAATAATATACATACGCATAGGTTTTTTTTGGGCAATTCACATGCCCTTCCAAAAGTTTTAATTTGATTTGTTAGGTAGGTATACAACATCATATTATCGTCTTGTTTAAAGGTAAAGCCACATTAGTGATATTTTCCACTAAGTCTTTAATTTATATAGCTATGGTAAGAAAAACACTGTTCTTCTGCAGGCGAAACTCAATAACAAAAAATTTATAAACTCAATAAGAGAGATTTTTAGTGGAAAATGTCACCTTTAAGCAGCCGATATATTTCATTCTGTAATATTTATTCAAAAATTGTTATTTATCAGTTCAAACTTTATCTGTCTTAGTTCCAATACCTTATACCTTTGCTTCGACATTTTAGATTATTACATTACGTATTATCTTTGTAAATTAGGAATTAAAAGATAATAATGGTACCTCTGTACCTTTACGGGGCCATCATATGGGTGAACCGTGATCGCTCACAACAACACCCTATCGCGTGGACCGCATAGAGTCATGTAAGTCAGGATTGTTAAACCTACTTGGTTCACGAGTTATCTTACCTATTCTTGTCGCCAAGCAGTGTTGTCAGCATAAGGGTGCTGGTGAAATTACAGGCACATGGGACTTGTCAACTTATGTCTCGGGCGACGAGAGCTGTGGAGGTGCCCTTCAGATCTTAGCGATTTAAAGCTCTGAGTGACATTGTAACTGCTACGGACAGGCGTGTCGCTCACTACCAGGCGCACGACTTATTCGTCCCGTCATTTCGTATCACAAAAAGAAATCACACTTGTGTATATGACACACGACAAGCACTTAAATCCTTGACACTTAGTTATTCTTAAATATTTTATAATTTAGTAGCAGTAGAGGTCCTTGTGAAAGAGTTTGTTCAGGGAAGTATCCTATAGTTTGTCCAGGGTAGAACCCTACCCATGATACCTGCATTCCGGTTTGGACGGGTAAGGGTGCTGGTGAAATTAGTGGCGCATGGGACTTGTCAACTTATGTCTGATGGTAACGGGCGCAGTGGTAGTGCCCCTCAGATCTTTGCGATTTAATACTCTGATTGGCATTGCAACTGTCATGGACAGGCGTGTCGCTTACCAACAGGCGCACAACTTGTTTGTCCCGTCCATTGGTATTATACAAATAACAATAATAGTAACGTACACACTCATAGTCCCGCACTAAGGAAACCCTGAATCTCGAGTGCCATAGACACAGACACAGACAACCACAAATTACACTCAAAGTCACGAGATAAATAAATGTAGGCTTTACAAATATTTCTAGTGATGCCGCAATTGAACCCGAGACCTCTGCCGTTCGGCCACGGAGGCAGTTAATATACCGCTACCGCTGAAACTGTACTGCACCAGAGAACAGATAAGTTATGAGAACGGACACTCTCCGCCCCTCCCTAGCTTTATATACCGCACCAGGCCCCGCAAATTGACGGTCACATTGACTGAACGAGAACAAGGCTGTCGGCAAGCCGTTTTCGCTCTAAGGGCCGTATTCCAGAACTCTACTCAATGCTCAAGTCAGGATTTGAGTATGGTTTAAAGCACTCGAAATCCCTGCCATTAGGGTCGTATTTCCAGTGCTTGTGTTTCCAGTGCAATCCTGACTTGAGCATTGAGTAGAGTTCTAGAATACGACCCTAAGTCTTTCAAGTCGTTTCAGTCTTGTAGTATAACGACAGTCTTATTAATAGAAACTCGAACCTCAGTCTTAATTTTAGAGTCGAGTCCTGTGAAATGGAGTCGAGTCGTTATAAAACGCCTTAAAAGACTGAGTCTCTTTCATCACTAATTATTAGCAGTATAGCTCCTTGTGAAAGAGTTTGTCCAGGGAAGTACTGCCATCTTTCCTATTTCTGCCGCCAAGCGGTAATGTGACCATTATTGCGTTACGGTTTTGAAGGGTAAGTGTGCTGGTCAAATTACAGGCACATGGGACTTTTTTGTTTTATGACTGATTTAGTGTCTGTTTAAGTATATCCATTGACTTACAATTATATGGACGTCGGCTCCGCGCTAAAAAGTGTCCGCACTTGTAAGGCGCTAAAATCGTATACAGAGCGCGACACTCCGCTTTAGTCTTCATTTGTTCTACGGACAGCGCGATACTGCGATGACATAACAATTTAAATTTCGAATAGGTTGACTTGGGACATTTTTTTCGTGGTTTTTGTATTAGACCCGTCGTCCATTTATTTGTAAGTCAATGAGTATATCTAAATGTTTTAAAATGAATGTTGAGCACAGTAATAATTGGGCACAGATATGCCTGTTGTATTAATTTTTAAGTGTTTTTATTTTCCTCACTTTCTGTATCTGATGTCTGTACATTGTGCCATAAATACAAAATAAAAAAAAAATAAAAATAAAAATAAAACGACTAAAAAGACTGGCGCCTCAAAGCCTCGGGAGTCGCGAGTAATAAACCGCATGGCGTGATTTTATGTCTACCTACAAGGTATTTATTTTACGATTTTTATTATAAGTAAATAAATGTGATTATTTACGACCATACCACTTACGTCATTTTTATTTAGTTTTACTAGTAATTTACTACTAAATATCTGCGGTTTAATAAGACATAAAATAGGTATAAGTCCTTTGCAAATAACTCGAGTCGTCTAAGGGCCGTATTCCAGAACTCTACTCGATGCTCAAGTCAGAATTTGAGTATGGTATTATAATACCCACACATCCTATGTAGAGGATTATTTTGTGATACATTGTTTTTTGAAATGGGTATACTGAATAGTCGTTGATTACGCACAGACCGAGTCGGCACCCTGAACAGTAGCATCCTTAGCAAGCCATCGTCAGAAAAACCATTGGCAATTTTGTGCAGTGCACGTAAATCATTCATCCACCTACGTTTTTCTAATGAAACCATATGAAAGTGGTTCAAACGATCACTGTATTCGAGCATTGCTTTACGTATACCACACTTCGCAGTCAGAGCTCGCAGGAATCTGCGCTGTATAGCCTCTAACCTGTCTATATGGATTTTGTATACCGGAGACCATACTGATGAGCAATATTCAAGGATACTTCTAACGGGGGCCCCATACAAGATTTAGATTTAGATTTTAGTCCTATAAGTGTTTTAAGCTTCCTAGGGTTAAAAAGACTTCGACTCGAATTAGTCTTCAGTTTTAATCTTATGACTCAAGACTTGAGGGTTAAAAAACTAGACTAGTCGTGAGGCGTTGAAAATTAGTCGAGGTTTTTTAAAAGCCTTTAAAAGATTGATAACAATAACAAACTATTGGATTGAAGTGCAGCTATTTTGCATGATTTAACCTTCACTGGGTTCGCGAAGTAGCAAATTAATTTACTTCCATTTTTATTGATAGCGAAGTGCTTTTCGATATGTAGACATTGGTAGCGTCGTAAGTAGGTACTATAGCATAGGACGTAGCTCAGGTAGCGTTGCGAGAGACACTTTTGAATATAAAACAGGGATTATCTTTATAAATAGACATTTATTATGTATTTTCTTCTTTTTCCTATCCTATTTTTTAAATACATTGCAAACACAAACCTATATTCATTCAGCCAGTATTTCTACTCATAGAGCTACAAGTACACACTTCAAAGATACGTATAATTACCAATTGGCATTTACAAGTTTCATTCTGTTTTGAACAAAACCTGGAACACCTAAATTTTTATAATGTCAAGAGACTGGATGAACAATCACGAAGACCTGCGGGGCACTGCCACTGCGCCCGTCGCCCTGAGACATATATAAGTTAACAAGTTCCATGTGTAATTGAATTAATGTTCTCCGGCCATGCAACAGCTTTCTTTATGCTGGTATCAGACGGACTACATTATAGAAGCGTTTTTTTGCACGCCAGCGTACGTGTGTGTGAATTGACTGAGCACCCTCTGTAAAATGTTTAAAATGTTTTAGTCATTTAGTAAGTAAGTAAGTTCTTGTAGAAACCATGTTTTAGTCATTTAGTAAGTAAGTAAGTTCTTGTAGAATCCATCTTCTATTTGTAAAAAGATAAAACAAGAGAAAACTAACTTAATGTGTGCTCGCCCAGTTCCCACAGAGGGACAGTCAGATCAACAAAAGTGTTAAGTTTACAAATTGCAGTAGTTTTTAGTAAAATTTTAGTTAAACTATCGTTTTTGATTACAGATCGATAAGGGCCTTTTTAAATTTTTTACAAATACTTTCTTATGCTCACTCGATCCGCACGTTTTTAAAAGGAACGATTTCTTAAGAACCAAATAAGTGAATTAAGTGTCGTTTATGTCTAGATTTATTAAAAGTTACATATGAATTTGTAAAATATAAAACAAGCCACCAACGTGAAATGTTTTTGAATAATAATTATTTTTAAGTGATCACTCACTCCTCCAATTTCTGAAAAGTAACAAACGTCAATATCTTTGGATTTGTAAGTATAACAGATATTATAATTGGTAAAGTTTTACTAGTAATTTACTACTAAATATCTGCGGTTTCAGATTTCGTTTTGATTATTTAATTAGAAAGATATTCGCTTTTTATTATATGTATGAAAATTTATAATGCAAGGTGACCACACGTTATGAAAATGGCAAAATGAACTTGTAATTTAAAGTAAAGTTTATAAACAAAAATAGCAAATTGTCCAGCGGTTTAAAGACACGCCGCGCCGTTAACTATCCCGTCAGTCGCCATCGGCCGCTTGTCGACGTCGGATCTGTCATATTTTCTCCGCCTTTTCTTATTTTATTCACATTACTTTTCAGCGCGCGGGTTGCACACATCACCTCCTAAAATGTAGGCTAGCGTTGAATTTACATCATTTTCATAATTTTTAGATTTTTATTTTAGTCTATTTTCAGGTTTTTATAATACCGGAGAAAGTACACAACTATGTTCTTAGGTTTTCGCCATTGTTACATATAGGAAATGAGGAAATGAAACTATTTTTCCGGATTTAAATCCCGTATATTTGGGATTAACAAACCACAGGTTTGTTTGAAAAAACAAATATTAACACGAAATAGTAACCAAAACAAAATAGTAACCTATACGATATGTTGAATGTAAAATTCTACATAGGCTGAATAAGTTTATTCCGCTTGCTTTCTCTATACTTTTGTCTTATATCTATTTATCACAATGATCTGTCATGGCGACTTATACCGCGAAGTGAATAGTTCTCTTGAAAATTGAAAAGTTGTACAGAAAATCTCAATTTTCATTTTAAAGAATGCCAAACCTGAACACGATAATCTATAAACAAACCTATGATTTAAATTTTAATTGAATTACTATTCTATTATTTTTATGTGAAATTACTTCACTAGTTTGTTATAATTATTAATACAAAGATCGAACTGACGTCTTCTAGCTTGCCGTGCCAGACGCTATACCAAATAAGACCTCACTAATTCTATGTGCTTGTCGTTGTGTCTTTGTACCAGAGGGTGGGCCAGAAAGAATTGCGAATTTGAAAAAAATATAATAAAAAAACTAAATACAGTTCACATACAAATGTTTATTTCAATTAAAATAGACATCCGGGAAATTCATTTCTTAAAAATAACATCATCCAGGTGTGCACCATCGCGCCGCGAACATTCCTCGAATTTGAACTTCAAATTGGTAAAAACTCGCTCACACATTGCGCGGGGAATAGCTGCCATTTCTTCTCTGATATTGGTCTTCAACTGATTAATTGTTGCTGGGTTATTGGAGTAGACTCTACTTTTTAGGTATCCCCACATAAAAAAGTCCGGTGGCGTTAGATCCGGACTTCTAGGTGGCCATGCAATGTCACCTCGGCGCGATATCAGTTTCCCAGCAAACATCTCGTTTACGACCGCCAAAGAGGCATTAGATGTATGGCATGTCGCGCCATCTTGTTGAAACCACGTCGCACGATTATAGGCTTCAAATTGTTGCAATTGCGGAAAGAAAACTCCGAAAGCGTTCCAACATTGTTTCAACAAAAGCTCGTCGTAAAGTTGGATCATTTGGCTGTAATTCCTGCACAAGTTGAATTTTATACGGGTGCAATTTCAGATCTTTCAACAAAATGCGACGCAAAGATGTTCTGGATACCGCAAGTTCAGCTGATCGCTTGCGAGTCGATAGACCAGGATTACGTTGAACTGAAGCTCTAACTTGTTCAATTGTGTCTTCCGTTCTTGTTGACCTTGGGCGTCCCGCAGGCTTCTGTTTGAGAGTCGAACCATTAGCTTCGAACTTTCTGACCCACGATCTAATCACATTTTCCTTCGGACACTGATTTAGGTCATGTAATCCAAACTCACGCCGAACAATAGCGCACGAATCGCTATTTTTGTAATAATCGCGACTAAATTTCCGAGAACCGAGCTTCTCAACCCCACCACCCGCGCGGCCCCCTCTCATATCGTTCAAACGCAAGAGTGTTTTTAAAATCGTACGCCTTTCTGGCCCACTCTGTATTTGGTTTTTCAACGACTTTTTGCCGTCGTAGCGCCATCTATGAGAAATCTATGATATTTCGTCACCCTGTCAGATACCTTTATTGCTACCAGGCCCGGCTAGAGATGTCACTATTCATTGTATTTAAATTTTTATAGAATTAATATTCAATTATTTTTGAAACAAACCTATGGTTTGTTTGAAAAAACAAATATGCGCGATTTACATTCGGAAAAATAGTTTCATTTCCTAAGTACGTAACTATGAATTAGATAAATGGGATGAATTAGCGCGATTTTTAGACAATACCTTTATGTGTATCGTATATTTTTTGTAAGACAATTATGGAACAGTAAATACTTAAACTATTTGATCTTTTTAGAAGTTTTTCCCGCTTTACGTCCAGTGGCTCGCCTTAATCAGGCCGAATATTCGGTATTCGGTTAGAAACTGAATACACTATTCAATGTTACACTAATCTATATAAGGCCGGCGCAGACTGACGTCGCGGCACGGCACGGCGTGCCGCGGCATGTCGAAGCGATTCGCGGCATGCCGAAGTGCGTTGCGGCATGCCGCGGCACTAGTTTCAAACCTTATTTCAATTAGTTTAATTGTCATAATTCTGTGACCGACGTTACTTGCGGGACGTCTGTGGAATGAAACGGCATGCCACGACGTGCCGCGGTATAATTGTATCGAAATAAAATAATATGAATTTTAACCTCGATGAAATAAGGATAAAAATAACTTGATCAAAAATAAAATCCTTTGCCGTGCCGTGTCATGCCGCGACGTCACTCTGCGCCGGCCTATAGATTACGAATACGATTACATATTTTATATTTTCGATTACGCCGCAATCAGTAGGTAGTACAATAATCCATATTCTTCCCAATGATAGTGTCTTGATTTTAAAGCAATGTTTTATTTATTTATCAAATGGGGCAATTGACATTCCAAAGTACTTGTAAAATTCCTATTATCTTGTTTTATTATTATTGCGAGTGCAGTGTGTAAACAGTGTCTAGTCACTCTAATGTTGTACAGCCCTAAAGCGTATTTTCGGAAAATGCAAATTTGCAGTGTTTGCAGTGTTAATTTTTCCTTTAAATAAGTAAATTATCTATTATTTTTACTGCCTCCGAACGATTACCATGCCGGACAGCCACGCAGAGGTCCCAGGTTCGATTCCCGGGTCTGGAAAAATATGAATAAGGCCTATATTTATTTCTCTCGTGAGTTTGGGTGTAATTAGTGGTTGTCTATGTGTGTGTCTATGGCACTCGCGACACAGGGTTTCCCTAGTGCGGGGCTATGTTGAGTGTGTGCGTTACTTTTTGGTTCACCGCCCAAAATTTAAAGGCAAGATAACAAAACTCCCACCGTCAAAAAAATCAGAAGGAAAATATATAGGTATATATATCGAGTTCTTAGGTTTTCGCGATTGTTACACATAGGAAATAAAACTATTTTTCCGGATTTAAATAGCGTATATTTCTTTTTCAAACAAACTGACGTTTCGGGTCCTTTACAGGACCTATGGTCATGGTAGACTCATATAAAATATTATATATATGTATATACACACCGTCTGGACTGCATCAACGCCCCTCAATAGCTTCCGAGGCCCCTACCGGCCCACTAGAACTATTCATGCCCACTGGGCGGTAATGACCACTTTGGAAAACTATGATTTATTTAATATTAATGCTGAACTAATGTAATATTCCTTCTGGCTGAATTCGAACCAGAGTCTTCAACATACCAGGCTGACACTCTCCTAATTGCGTTATTGTGAGGGATCCATGAAATATTTTCTTCCCTCAGCCGGAGCCGGATTGCAGATACCTATCGACTGTGAACTGACATCGGTACTATCTCAATTTTGACAACTTGACAGAATGAAGAAAAAAATTGTTTGCGTCATTTATATAGCATCTGATTTATTAAATAAAAATACGTAGATTTTTTTTACACATACACTACGTATTTTTATTTAATAAACCAGATCACAAAGTTTAATATCATTGAATCAGATGCTATATAAATGACGCAAATATTTTTTTCTCCATCGTGTAAAATCGTCAAAATTGAGACAGTACCGGTTGCCAGTTCACAGTCGCTATGCTGAAGACGCTGCGCTGGTTTTCCTTCGGTAGGAATTTTTCTTGGTGTTCGATCTTTGTATTAATAATTATAACAAACTAGTGGAGTAAACTCACAAAAAAAATAAATAGTAAATCTTGGTAGTAAGACGTCGATACAATAAACTTCTCACACATTATAAGCCACAGACAGAACAATTTTTCGCTTATTTCCATTGACTTACAAATAAATGGACGACGGGTCTAATACAAAAACCCCGAAAAAAATGTCCCAAGTCAACCTATTTAAACGTAGTGACATGTAAAGGAATTTGAAAAGCTAAAACGTTGAATTTAAATTGTAATGTCATCGCAGTACTGTCTAATTTTGCTTGCTTCGCTGTCAGTCGAACAAACCAAGACTAAAGCGTGAATGACGCTCTGTATACGATTTTAACGCCCTATAAGTTCGGACACTTTTTAGCGCGGACCCGACGTCCATATAATTGTAAGTCAATGCTTATTTCCCTAAAAGTTCAAAGCATTTGTAACATAACTGAGTTATTTTTGTAAGTGATCCAAAAAGGTAACAATTCACATGAAAACTTTCTTATTATGTAGTTTAGTCATGATTAAACAAACGCTAAACAAAATCACCCAGTATACTTGTGCAAACCAAAATAAAACTTATTGAGGCCGAATCGTTTGACCGAATATCTCGCTATTCGGTCACGCTCCTGGCCGAATATTATTTGCTAGCAGTAGAGCTCTTTATAAAAGAGTTCGTCCAGGGAAATACTGTCACCTTACCTATTTCTGCCGCCAAGCAGTATTGTTAGCATTACTGTGTTACGGTTTTAAAGGGTAAGCGTGCTGGTGAAATTACAGGCACATGGGACTTGTCAACTTATGTCTCAGGGTGACGGGCGCAGTGACAGTGCTCATCAGATCTTTGCGATTTAAAGCACTGAGTGGCAGTTATGGACAGGTGTTAGCTTACCATCAGGCGCACGACTTCTTCGTCCCGTCACTTGATATTATATATCCGATAAGGCCGAATATACTATTCTGTGCATCACAGCGATTTTCAAAAGCAAGATCAGCTTTTCATCGCAGTAGGTAAGAATATTGATTCCACCTTACGTAAATGTAATTTCACGTGTCGCCATATTTGGAGATTAGGAAGCCATTGAAAAAAATATGTGACCGTGGTGGGCAAAATGTAACATCAACAATCGTTGTTATAAATTGTACTTTTTCACATTTATATGTATAGCGTTTAAAGCAGACACAATTTGCAGAGTCAACAACAAAATGCAACGACTGGTGCTTATTTTAGAGTCCTACTTAGCAAGTTTGGTAACTTGGGTACACCCCGGACACTCCAAACAACAGTCCCATATCTTTCTACATAAGTTTTGTTTATAGTGCCTCCCTTTCAACCTCTTGGTTATGCGGGAAGAGCATTATGACGGGCATCTAAGTCAGGTCCTAACCCCGGATCAGCACGCTTGCACGTACTTACGGTTTTCTGTAAGGCTAGTGCCTTCGGTGAGCCGCCCCGGGTGCAAGTACAGCACCCTCCCTATTTTCCAGATAGGTACCGGAGCTGTAGCCACGTTCACTTGCCCACTCACCCGTTCACTCCAAACAACAGTCGAAAGTTATTTACCTACTACTACTACAGTAAAGCGCTATCTGCACACGCGCAAATGTGTGCGTGAAGGCGAATCACATCGAACAAGAATCTGTTATCTGTTTCATTAATAGAATCCTAATAATTACACATGATTTATATCGAATTTAATACTCTGCACTATATTAATGAAAAAAAAAACAATAACTGAATGACTCTCAGACATAACTTTTTTACTTACTTCGTTTCATCTTTCGGAAAACGAAAGATACTCCTCTCTTTATCCCGTTTAGATGACCATAAACAGCCGTACAGAGCATAATTCACGACCATTATAAATAGTAACGTACAATTTGACTGCCTCCGTGGTCGAACGGTTACCATGCCGGACTGCCACTCAGAGGTCTCAGGTTCGATTCCCGGGCCGGGAGAAATATTTGTATGTCCTACATTTATTTCTCTCGTGAGTTTGGGTGTAATTTGTGGTTGTCTATGTGTGTGTCCATGGCACCCGCGACACAGGGTTTCCCTAGTGCGCGGCTGTGTTGAGTGTGTGCGTTATTATAAAAAAAAAAAAAAAAGATCTTATATATTAACGTACAACTTTCGTAATGAATAAATGAAAACTATATTCAAATATCAAAGCCGTCGTAGAGCGAAAACGGCTCGCCGACAGCCTTGTTGCCATTCAGTCAATGTGACCGTCAATGTGCGGGGCGTGATTCGGCATCTAAAGCTAGGGAGGGGCGGAGAGTGTCCATTCTCTTTACTTTTTTGTTCTCTGACTTGGGTACGACAGAAGAAGCATGAAAGTAGAATTAATGCAGTGGAAATGAGATCTTTGAGGATAATTCGTGGAATAAAGTTGAGTGATAGAGTGAAGAATACAATAATACGTGAAAGATGTGGTGTGAAAGGAGATGTGGTGACCAGCAGCTTGATTTTGATTGCCTCTCTAATTCAAATTCAAATTCAAATTCAAAATGATCTTTATTTCATAGGTAAGCATTATTACACTTGAAATCGTCACAATGGTTAAACTCTACCGCTCATTCGTAAGGCAGATTCCCCTGAGAAGAATGAGCAAGACACTCTAGGGGTTGCTCTTTGTAAATAACATTTTACAATATTTTTTTTATTTGGAACATCAGAGATCGAGACTACCTTCATGAACTAAACGGGTTACTACCACGGATTTTTGTCATCCAAGTACGCAGAAGTTGTATAATAACCTTTAGTATAAAGTTTTTGTTTGACTATAGTTTTAAACCTCGTGAAAGGCAAATTTTGTATATCAACCGGAATCTTGTTATAGAAGCGTATACATTGCCCCTTAAATGATTGTTTGACTTTGTGAAGACGACTATCAAGAAAAGCTAGTTTATTTTTATTCCTCGTATTAATGTTATGTCTGTCACTATTTTTCATAAATAAATTACTATTCCTTTTAACATAAGAATGTTAATTTCCTTAAACTTATCTCTCAAAGATACTTTGGGGCCCAGATTGTAAATTGCCCTAACTGCACGTTTCTGCAGGACAAAGATTCTATTGATATCGGCGGCATTACCTATTTACTATTACTCTCGATCGGAAACTGCGTCTTTTCCGAGTCGAGGCGCATAATTGCGATTCACAACTGGCCGATCGGAAACTTTTGACGTTTCAAATCGGAACAATAGTCGATTTATCTCACAAATTAGAAAGATATAGTAGGAATCAGGTTCATCTTCTCGCTCGGAAACCCGTCTGATTTCGATACACGGATGGGCTACACCGATTTGAATACACTGAACATAATCAGGGCCTAGAATAGAGAAAGGAATGTTGAGGTGGTTTGGCGTGTAGAGCTGATGGATGTAGAAAGAATTACCAAACAAATTTATGATGCAAACGTAGTTTTCCCAAGAAGAACTTATAGAAGTCCCAAGAAGGACTTATATTGACCAGATCAGTGAGGTGCTCAAAAAGGCAGGGATCCGAAGTAACAAGAATAAAAGAAGTTGTATGAAAAGGGTAGTTGATGTGTGTGAGGCTCGAGACATGTGTCAGAATAGAGTAAGGTAGCGTTCTGTAGTCTCTGCCTACCCCTCCTGTGGAACAAGAGCGTGAATTTATGTATGTATTTATGTACTTAGCGGGTAGCAGTAGTGTTCCTTGCCAAAGGGTTCGCCCGGAGAAGTACTGCCACCTTATCTATTTCTACCGCCAAACAGTGATCTGACCATTACTATTCTATTATTTTATAGTATGAGCACGACTTGTGTTGACACTTATTTATTTATTTTATTTATTTATTTACCATAATTTAGGATGAACAAATTACATATTTGAACTAAGATTCCCACACCAGGCTACACCTGTCTCGTGGTGAGCAAAGCAAGTACGAATAACCGAATAACTTTTAGGTTCTTAGCAACAAAAATTAAAGGGAATAAAATACAAAAAAAACATATTTTAAGTGATTCATAACCTAACAATAGGTATAAGAGTTTACGCTGCATGTTTGTAAGAGTGTTTGTGCGTGTGCATGCGAGTGCGAGTGTGTGCGAGATACCTGGGTTACTTACAGTCATCGAGTATATGACCAGAAATAGAGACGAAATAAGGGCCATCCATCCCTGGCAATTCAGGCAAATGTGCCTTCTGTCACTTTTAAAGATCAACTCTCGTTTGCACTGAAATCACAAATTAAGAAAGCTGAAATAGTACAGCGCCAACAACTGACCTCTATTACGTCTCCGTATATTCCAAAAATATTCTGTATTTATTGTAATAAAGATAACATCTCTAACAAAACAAACGGAATCACATTTCATCGGTAATTAAATATGTAGTTTTTCAATTTTCGTCCATTATAGCAAGCTCAAGTTAAACTGGTCGATTTGAAGTGAAACAATTGACGGCACCCGTCAATTGTTTCGAATTCAGCCTGGCCAATCGGAGTGCAGTTGTCACCGTAATGATATGGCAGAATAGTTTTCAAACAAATTAAATGACATTTCGTCTACGTAAATACTCGATGCTTACAGTATACAGGGATACTTGATATCATAGTTCGAAATTATCAAGTATTTATTTTCTTTGACAATTATCTCTGAACCCTGCGTGATACCATAAAAATAAATTTTGAACTTGTCTTCCAGGTTTAGTCCTGGAGCGCGGTCTGCGGGTGCAAATTCCAGCGTACCATATCCAACGCAGCGAAGAACACTTCTCCGACCCACATCGATTCATGCCGGAAAGATTCCTGCCCGAGAACAGGGATTCGGTTAAGCCTTACAGCTACCTGCCTTTCGGAGAGGGTCACAGGCTCTGTTTAGGTGAGTTTTGTTATCTATTTATTTACTCTTCTATTTCATTTACTATACACGCCTTTACTCCCTGCATCTACAAATCTAGTAAAACTCGGACCACTTAGGATGTCTCTTGTGCACTACATAAGTCCGATCCGATAATATCGCTTTATCATTGTGACATTTCGGTCGAAAGTTAGAAGCAAATAATCATTTATTATAGTGTAATTAGTACACCATAATATTATTTAAAATTTTGTTATTCTTGCTGCTATTTTAGAACTGTTTTAATGAAACTTAAATGTTGAAATGTTTTTTAACAGGAAATCGCTTCGCTAAAATGCAAGCTATGACCGGTCTTATCACTCTACTAAAGAAATACAAAGTGACGTTTGGTCCTAAAACTCCGAAAGAAGTTATTATATCACCTAGGTCTATATCTTCATATGCTGTCGGAGGACTGTGGCTTTCGTTAGAAACCAGACCGGGCTGGGAAGAGAGAAAATATGTTAAAAGGACCATAGATCGAAATTAAAATAATACTAAAGTGTACATCACTTAAAAACGTGAACATTTAAATTTTCTCTGTTATCAGGCCAGAAACATTAAAATTATGAATTTTTCGGAAACCAAAGCGTCATAAAGTTCTCCCAAAATTATCGCTAACATCAGTTGAGTACGATTACTTAATTTAACTAGTAGATAAATAAATTGGAAATTGCACCGTAGACGCTGCTGTTGATGTTAATGGCGTTGAGCGCCTTCTAGCGTCATTTGTTGAAACTAATTATCGTCAAAACTGACGACATTATTGCATTACCTCGACGCCAGATGGCGTAACCTAGTTTAGTAAGTCTACCCGATACGAGATGTCGCTAGTTTCTAAGTCTATATTTTTATCGTATTTCTTCAGTAGAGTTTAATTCTGCCC
>NW_020655622.1:0-17364 GCF_003589595.1 Hyposmocoma kahamanoa | reverse complement strand
GTTTTCTTAACTTTAAAAGTAAAATTAGTTTTGATTAGAAAATAAAAGATTTATACCTACTGTGTTGTAATAATTTTCTTCTTACCTTAAACACACACCCAGACGTTCTTCAGAACTAATACTTTTGCGCAAAATCGTATTTTTCTTTTTTATATAATTTTTTATCAATTCATGTAGCTCTAGAAATGACGATCTTGAACTTCTAAAATATTGGACAAATTTTTTTGAGGATGGCTAAAATAATTAATTAAAATTTATAGATGTACAATAATAATAATAATATTAGACAACATCACATACTTTGCTCTGTAGGCTTACTCTCGAATCACAATCGCAATAAACGATCCCAATCTCAATGCAAAAAACGTCAATTGGCACTCTTGAATTCAACACTAGCGCCACATTGGTGCGGATATTGAGTGAACTAAATTCCATTGAGTTTGGCTCCATATCGCGTTGAAGTTGTGTTATTATTGGATATTGTCACAATAGCGAAAGAGTAACTTTGTTACAATTGAGTTTAATTTTTATTAGTGAAAAAGTGCATAAAATGGCTCATTTGGTGTTGCAAAACGTTATACTTAGTGACGCACAAACGAAGGATTTGCGAGAAACGCGTAATTTGCGTAGGATTGCTCGGTACGCCGATAAAGCCCTTGCTGTGAACGACGATGAATTTAAGCGAAATCATCGTGTCACCAAGGCATTTTTCCATGAATTATGTCAAGAACTAGAACCCTTGATGCAAACTCCAAAAAGAAAAAGTGATATCAGTACAAAATACAAGGTAATTACATATGTTTGAAATTATGTGTTTGTGATATTTGAACACATAAGTTTGTAAAAGTAAGTGTTTCATTTGGTTTACAGACATTAGTAGCACTTTCATTCTTTGCGACTGGCAGCTACCAACGCCTAGTAGGAAGTTCACTAGGTACTCCGATGTCACAACAATCAGTATCTCGATCGTTGAGAGATGTATTAGGAGCATTAAATAGCCCGAGAATCCTACAAATATACATAAAATTTCCTCAAACTCAACAAGACCGCAATAGTATTAAAAGACGGTCTGTAAAATGCATTTAATAAAGTAAACCATAAAAGTTTGTCGATTATCTTTTGTTTTTAGGTTTTATGAAAAATTTGGCATACCTGGAGTAATCGGATGCATAGATGGAACCCATGTGGCTATAGTACGTCCTGCTGAAAACGAAGAGAGGTATTTTAACAGGAAACATTTCCATTCTAGGAATGTATTAATAGCATGTATCCAATTATATGTTCATTTAATAAATTTAAGTAACAAAAGCTTATTTATTTTTCATAATATGCACACTACATTGTTAATTTTCATTACAGATTTGTGACTCTGATTTAAATATACTAAGTGTGGATGCATCATTTGGAGGAGCATCCCATGACAGTTTTATCTGGAACCAGCATCCAGTGAAAGATCACCTTATGCAATTGATTAATGCTGGTGAATTTGCAATTTTACTTGGTAAATATTATTTCTCATAAATTTTTTACTTAAATTTACCATAATTACATTTTTTTAATATGCTAACATTATTTCAGGAGATTCTGGGTATGCACAAAGGGAATATTGGAGTTATTGGAGTGCTTAAAAATCGTTGGAGGTGTTTGTTGGGGCACAGGCTGTTACATTATAACCCTGATGTTACAGCAAAAATTATAAATGCTTGCTGTGTGCTCCACAATACGTGTAACAGGGCACATATAATTGTGGAGAATGATGAGAACTTTGATAATGGTAATATAAGTAGACCTAGGTCGGTTGATGTAGAACCTGCGCAGCAAGAGAGAAGTGGAGCTTCTATAGAGCTGCAAAGGGGTGTAGAAGCTAGAGCAAATCTTGTGCGACAATTGTGGGCAGCACGTGGTGCAAGATAAAACTAAATATCCTCACAGGAAGTAGATACTTTTAGTTTAATCAAACAATCTTTTAAGTCCAAAAATATGTATTTATTTATAATCTATATTGACCTAATTATACTTTATAAAATTATTGTATAAATTAAATTAAAAAAAACTATTATCAAATAAAATAAAATAAAAAACTATGATCATTCGCATGATATCAATCATGGGAATGATCGGGTCTCCCTGCTGTTGCTGCAATACAGTCGCCCAAATATCTTATTGCTGCAGCAATGAGCTCGCCGGACTGCGTTATAGCAGCAGTGGACTGCGTCACAGCAGCAGCAAGTTGCGATAGAGATTGCGCTTTCTCCATCTGTGCCTGTGCATTCTTCATCTCCGCTTCTACGCGTCTCGACTCGATTTCTTCAAAACGCCGAACTTGCGAGTCCATAAAAGAAACTCGGCGGCCCTGACGCCTTTGTTGACCGAGTCGTGGCGCACGGCGACTTTCTCAAAAGAATAAATAATTAAGTATAAATTTACACACCTTGGCTTGAGGTGTATTATAGTAATACTCTAAATATAAAAATGCCTACCAGATGGAAGCACAGAACTTGTTTCGCCTTGCTGCTCGCCGTGTTCCACCCGCAGCTCAGCCTCTACAGGACATGGTGGAACTTGATCACTTTCCTGTATTTCAGATGCAACTACTTCTACAGCTGCAATCTGGGATGTGGATGGAAGGTCCACCAAAATTGAAGGGTTAGACTGTAACAGCAAAGAAAAAAGGAAGTCATTAAATATCACACAACTGAATTATGCAAATGGATATATATCATAATTGTGTGCAAAATAAAGAAATGGTTTCTTTATTAATTACTCCTAGTTTACAATATTTTTTTTCTTTTATTTATATTTCAGTTTTGTTAATGTTATTCAGCTGATCATATCATAACATATTTAAGAATATATTTATGTACACTATTATTTAAACAAAAATGTATTACAATTTACAGCCATTTTTGGCATGATAGGGACCAATACTGTAATGAGTTTCTTTCGGCATTTCTTCTCTACAGTGGTCATTCCGAAATGCTAGTAGTTTGTACCTTATTATAATACTGTTTATTCAAACCTTGACATGAAAAAGTGCCTGAGTAGGAAGGCCTAGTTTCTGAATAAACAAATTTTATGTTATATTTTTATTTTATTATACTCACATCACTCTGCGGAAACGGATCTACAGCTAGGCCTCTGTTGCCTGTGGCAAAAGAGTCACCACCCATCGCCACTAATCTTTGTTCGAGCAGTGACAGCTCTGGGACAACATCAAATCCACCTCCAGTACGCCTCATAGACTGAGCCCGCTGTTGGCAGAGCTTTTTCAAGGCAGACTTCTTTTCTGCCCAATACTAATCCAGAAAAAAGGAAATAATTGTGATTTAGTAAGTGATATTATTAAAGATTTAACTTCACTGAAATACTTTTTTGTTTGCTCACGTTAGCCCAAGCCTGCCCATCTTTGACCACCCCACCCATGGCGTTTGTGGCAGTCGCAAACTCCTGCCACTTCCTTTTAGTTTCCACTTTGGCTTGCTGTGTTGACAGAAGGCCTCGTGCTATTCCTGAGTTTTGTTCCAGGAACTCCACTAAGGCTTCCATTTGGTGTGGGGTAGGTCTGTTTGCCATTTCTGCAATAAGATACAGCATTAGGCATATATTGTTCTTTAAAACTAATTTTACAACATTCAATCGTTTGATATCTACATATAAACATATCACGCCGTTTCCCACAGGGGTAGGTAAAGTCTAAAGATAATAAATAAAGAGACTAAATAGTTTGCTAAATAAAAAGTATTCGCAAGAAATAAAAAGTGAAATAATTACCTTGATTTGAGTGAAAATTAGGAAGGTGCAATGTTGTTGTGCCGTGAATATTGTCGCAACACTAAACTTCATTTTTAGTAACTTTGTCACACAATTCACAAACTTTAGAGCACTTAAAACACTTAAAATATTTCTAAAACAAATGGGGTTCAAACCACTTCAACTTGATTTATTTATGTTGTAACTTTTTTTAAACTTGATAAACTTCACACATGTTGAGGCCCAGAACAAACTCATACAGCCAAATACGCAGGTTTTAACATTTATATTGATCATTGTTGCCTAAAAGTAATTTTATTAGTAAGAAATATACATTTTTGATAAACGTACATTTTAAAATTAATAGTTTTATTAAAAATTACTCAAATTTAATATTTTATATCGAAGCTTTAGTTCATTCATTCGTTCTTTTTCCGTGGGTGATAGGTCGACGTCAAATTGACGTATAAGTGGAAATTACTATGCCAACATAATCCCAATTCCAATCCAATTACAATAATAATGATTTCAAGAGTAACAAACTAAATCGTGATTGGAATTGCATTGTAAAGAAATTGAGATTGAGATTGAATTCAAGAGTCAGGTCCCTGGTTGCAGTGTCTTCAACAAGGAGCACCCATTTCTCACCATTTGAACCCTCAGGTAAAGGCCCAAATAAGTCCACAGCTAAAGTCTCACCACGTTGGTTCATGATTGGTGTTTGCAGAAGTCCAGCAGGTTTCTGGTTACAACTCTTATAGCGTTGACACTCTTCGCAATTCTTAATATACTCCGAAATGTACTTTCTCATTCCCGTGAAATAGTATTTCTGGCAAATCTTATCCAACGTCCGTTCTACGCCGTGGTGTCCAGCGGTAGGCGCATCGTGAAACTCCTTCAAGACCTCCTCACGCTTGCTTACCGGAATAACGAGCTGAGGTTCTTCAGTTTCATTATCTGGGTTGTAACGAAACAAAACCCCACGATCCACTACGTATCCCCGCTCAGACCATCGTAAATTGCTAAGCGAGTCTGCAGATTCCAAATCTCGGATAATTTTGGCGACTGCCGAAATGCTGCTCTTCAAGTTGCGAATCACGGAGTTTAGTCGCGTCGATACGAGGGAGATCGACAGTAATGGAACAGACGCCGCAGTTTTCATCATTCCCATCGCAAAAGGGTCTACTGAGAGTGTCCGCTATGACATTAGTCTTCCCTGGGGTATAATCGTATTGGATAATGAACGACTGGAGCTGCAACGCCCATCGAACAAGGCGCCCGCTTGGGGATTTAACGGTAAACAGCCACTTTAAAGGCTGGTGGTCGCTCTTGACGCGAATACTGTGACCGTCAATGTATGGCCGGAACTTCTCAACAGCCCATACAACAGTCAGGGCCTCCCGCTCCGTAGTACTGTATCTCCTTTCGGCAGGCAGTAACAGAAGACTGGCATACTCCAAAGGGTGTTCCTCTCCGCCCTCACACTGCAACAGTACCGCACCAATGGCGTAGTCACTTGCGTCTGTTCGCAGGATGAATGGTTTGTTGTAGTCAGCTTGTATAAGTATTGGAGAACTTGTAAGTTTCTCTTTAAGAGCGCGGAACGCCTCACGCTGTTCATTCCCCCAAGTCCAATATTGATTTTTCTTAGTAAGCTTACTAAGTGGTTGAGCTATTTTAGCAAAGTTTGTTATAAACTTGCGAAACCAAGAACAAGTTTGAAGGAACGTTCGTAAATGTTTGAGGTTAGAAGGATCTTTCATATCCATAATTACTTCAATTTTCTTAGGGTCAGGTTTAATACCAGCGGGGGTAATCACATGACCGACCCAGGTATGTTACCTCTTTCCTAACAAAAGTACATTTTTTCCTATTAGCGGTTAGACCGAAAACGCGAAGACGATCAAATACTTTCTGCGAGTCCTGTAGGTGTTGTTCAAAATTGCTGGAAATAACTAGGATATCATCCAAATAAGACAAAATAGAAACATCTTGAAGACTAGATCCTGAGCGGAACCTATCCATCATACGTTGGAAAGTAGATGGCGCATTTTTCAGACCAAACGGCATTCGGATAAAACGGTAAGTACCTAATGGAGAAATAAACGCGGTTTTGTCGCGGTCAGAAGGAGCCATGCTTACCTGCCAATAACCAGATTTAAGGTCGATCGTAGACATATAATAACCTCGCTTAGTAGAATGAACAAGGTCATCTATGACGGGTAAGGGATAATGGTCCGTTTTCGTAATAGAATTCAAGCGGCGATAGTCCACACAAAACCTCACACTGCCATCTTTTTTAGGTACCATGACCACTGGAGAGATCCACTCTGATTCACACTCTTCGATTACTCCTTCCTGGAGCATCTTATCGATCTCCGTTTTCATTACCTCCTTCTTAGCGGGTGTAACGCGGTAAGGCGGACACGATATAGTGGTCTCCAGTGTCAATATGATGTTCGGCGAAGGTTGTAGGTGCTCCCCCTGGCTGAAAAATATCATTGTTTTCATTTAAAAGATTCAGTAGGCGCAGCTTCTCCGGGACTAGAACAACGCCCTCATCTTCCCGCAGGACGTCAGCAGCGAAGCAAGGTACAATCGGCGAGAATGATTCAAAGTTCAACTGAAAAACTGAATCATTACCTAAATAACGCCACGTTCCATGGGAAAAATCTAAAGAAATTCCGGCTGCCATTATAAAATCCATACCCAAGAGGGTTTCATTATTTGACGCATCCGGTACAATAACAAACTGTGAAATAATGACTCGATCTCCTTTAATTCTAACTTCGACTTTCGCGATTAAAACTCTGCGTTCTCGAGCGGTACCGTCTGCGAGTTTTACATTCATAGAAGTTTCAATCATGTGACAATTACGCTGCCGTAATATTTTATATAAGGTATAGCCAGCAACGCTCCGTTAATATATCCGATAATAGCTATACCTCGAATTCCCGAAACTTCAATTTCTAGGATGGGACGACGGTAATAACCGGTAGTTGAATTATTATCAACCGTGTACTCAGATGACATATTTGACAAATTTAAATTTTCCACGCCCTCAGCTGTCGAGGTCGTAGTCCCGGATTTGTCCACGAATTTTTGGGTCACCCTACTTTCATTTGGGACTGTAGTACTTTGGTCCGAAAAATTCTGTCTTGCATGGCTGCGAACAACGCAGCCATTTGGTTAACATTTCCCGGATCCTCCTCGGAGTCGTCCTGCTGACGCGTACGCGGCATCTTAAATTCTACACCAAGGGCACGTTGGGCGCCAGTATAGTGAAACGGGTGAGGGTCTTAGTACCCTTGGGAGATCAGAACGACACCTCTTAAACCTTCAAGCGACAAGAGACAACACACACGACACGTCCGTCATCCTATACGCCAACGTCATATGTCCGCACTCGCTATAGTGACGGCCAGTCGTAGGGTCGTACCAAGGAGGCGCGTTACAATACTCAGTTTTTAAAAATATGTGTGGTAGCGATACCTTATTTGATAAGGAATTGATTTTATGAATAGGTGTTTCACGATCTGGTACGACATGGGACTCCGAAGAGATGCATTTTTTAGAGTTAAGAGATTTAGATTTAAGATATTCGATGCTCAACGAGGCAGAGGCTCCCAGATGGGAGGGTTGAGAGTTTGATTTAGAAGATTTAGTATTCAACGAATCAGTGGCTCCCGGTTGGGAGAGTTGAAAATTTGATTTAGAGGATTTAGTACTCAACGAGTCAATGGCTCCCGGATGGGAGAGTTGAGAAATTGATTTAGAAGATTTAGTATTCTTGGTGCCATAATTTTTCACAGGTATGCACCGGCACGGTTGTGATACCTGAGTATTTAGTTTAAATTACGGTCTTGTTCCGTTGAACAAACATCGCAATCGCAGGTGGATTGTGTTTCGACATCGTTGCATTCTGAATGCGACAAAGGCGGCGGTGGAATTGAAATATGATGTTGTTGATTATTGTTTGAGTTGTGGGAATTGTTATGTTTGGAATTATTATATGCTCGTTTACGACATTGTGAAATATCGTGTCCGGGTTTTTTGCAATATCTACATGTGAGTCCCGAACTCGAAGATTGATTAAAATTCCCTGGGAATAATTTCGGCTGAAATGAATGTGGATTAGAAGGTCTAGGAAAAGAAGGTTTCGGAATCGTTTAACATTCGTTATCGGAATAACCTTGCTTTCTACATATTCTGCAAAATTTAGATTTTACGGTAGTTTTGTGTAGAAGATTTTGTAGTTTTTCCTCTTCCGTGGCAATGTTAATTGCCTCGCTCAGTGTAGTCGGGTCTCTACACCGAACCATGTTACTTAATCTCGGATGAAGCCCTAGGTTGAAAGTGTAGAGAGCAAGGTCCTCATAGCAATTCGACCAGGTAGTTCCTTTTAAAGGGAATCAGAGTTGTATATTTCAGCTTGAAGGTCCCTGAGGCATGTCTCAATTCTCAAGGCAAATTGAGCTACGTTTTCGTTTAACTGTTGTTTGCAGGACTGTAAGTCCAGCAATAAATTATTGTAATGTTTTCTTTCACCGAAGTTTAATTTTAAAAACGTTTTGAGATAGTCGAATTTTTCACAAACTTTGCTAGCGCTTGCGATCTGCGCTTTACCATCTAATCTCGCAATAATAAATTTTAGTAACAATTCTCTTTGACTATGTGACGCTAAGTTTAGTGCGTTCTGACAGTTTGTGAGAAATGCTATCAAAGTCTCCCTGTCACCTTTGTAGGGGTTAATAAAATTGCATAGTACTTGGATGGGGTACTGTTCGGAGAGGGTTGGTTGAGGTTTTTCTGGCTGAGCCATAGTGACCGCAATATTTAGAACGAAAACAAACGGATGCAATATACGTGTATAGATTCGAAGATAGCGATACTTCAAATAAAATATTTGACTCACAGTACGATCCCGAGTAGCGCGATGAAGCGCGTCGATGACATAGCAGGTCAAGCGAAGCGGTGATGAATCTGGACTCGGTGATCGACGGTAAGTGGATGAGATTCGTCAGGAGCGTGTTGTATGTGCGTTTGGCTCGTTAAGGAGTTTCTCGTAACGATTTTGTCGAGGCAACAGCAGCAATGGATGACGGAATTTGAAGAAATCTGCCCCGGAGTTGATTTGGACGCAGGATTTAGGCTTGATTTAGCAAGAATAAGAGTCTGGACACAATGACACTTTAAACACAAAAGTTTAGTCCGTGCGAAATTTCACTTTTTACTTTTTCGCGTTTCGCGTATGGGATACCAGCGGAGCTGATGACGGAGATTCAACGCTGGTTATCCCACTTCTGACACCACTGTTACGGGGTGAGTCAGGAGAGTCTTTTTTTAAAAAAAAAACTTTTCTAACACAAAATAAACTTTTACTCGAAATTAATACAAATGTAATGAGTGTCACGCGGGAAGTCCAAACAGCAACTGACTAATTTTAATATCAAAATTATGACGCTGTCTTTCCATCATGTTGTGGTAAAACGTGATGCAACCCTTGCATTTATTTTTATTAACATTTTACTTAGTAGTTACTATATAACTGTACCTTGTTAGGTTCTAGCGGGTTACGCATCCCCCATGCCGCTCTCGCTTTGTTAAGGCTAGAGAGTATTTTAAAGTTTTATATCCTCATCTGTTTTTTATTCATTATAGCTGTCTATTTTTCTAAAGTTCGCTTGACATAGGATTCAGTTAGTAATTAGCGGTGATTTCAATCACAGCTGAGGGAGTCTAATTAGTTAAACTATTATTTATTCTTAGACCGACGTTTCGGGCCCTTTACAGGTCCCATGTCAACCGTGACCATGAGACCTGTAAAGGGCCCGAAACGTCGGTTTGTTTGAAAAAACAAATATACGCGATTTAAATCCGTTAAAAATAGTTTCATTTCCTATGTGTAACAATCGCAAAAACCTAAGAACTCGATATTATTATTCTTGATAAGGATATTTCCTTACACAAATCCCGGGAACTAATTATGTTTGAGTACGCGTATTATTTATTGAACTTTGAGTACATTGGCGACAAATTACAGTTTCCTGTTCAGTATTTGCTACAATTGTAGCAATAAATATTAATTTTTGAGACAATAAATTTATTGTCTCAAAAATTAATATTGTGGTTGTGTTTACAGAAACAAAATACAGTATTTACGTAATTGAATACTTTAGCCATTTAAAAAATAAACATGAGACAATCTATACGTGGGGCGCACTATTAGTTTCCGGAATTACTAAGAAAAAAAAACTATAAGTGGTCAGAAATGAATTTATTGTTTCTCAAAATATTCTCCGTTAGCGTTAATGTACTTTTTCATACGAATGAACCAATTTTGAAAACATTTATGTCACTCCGTGACGATCTCTGAAACACATTTTTCATACTCTTCGACAGCCTCTTCAGGTGATGAAAATCGTTGACGGCTTAACTGGTTCTTAATTTTTGGAAATAAATAAAAGTCACAAGGTACCAGGTCGGGACTGTACGCGGGATGGCTCATAAAGTCAACGTTGTACACCTTCAAAATTTCATTGGTCTTTTTTTATATTTTATTTTATTCATAATTAAAAAGTTTACAAAAAGGAACACAAGACTGCGAATAAAAACCATTAACAGATTTATGTATCGCTGCCGTCACATGCTATCGGACGTCTAACAAAATAATTACTGACCAATACTTATACATATCTAATAATTTACGCAACTTACACTTAAGAACTAATAACTTTAACAATTTGATAAATGAATTGACTTAAGGATCGTTTCACAATTTTTTGGTTTACCTATAAGTTTATCAAAAACGTCGCTTGGCAATTTATTAAGCAGTAGTGGTAACATATATTTCCAGACACGCTTTCCATAGTTGTTATTGTATGGAGAAAGAACATACCTTGGTAGATAATTTAGATTACGCAATTTACCGATTCTTGTCGTTTGTTTTAACATGTCAATTTTATCTATTTCATCACAAATTTTGTATATATTTATTTTACTATGTATGTCTAAGATTTTACAGTATCTAAACAAGTTGTTACAATCATTTCTATATTTATTTTTAACTGATATTGGCACAAAAGATTTTTGTAGCCTTATTTGTACTTTATAAATATCATCTAAGTATGTTTTGTATGTTCTACCATAACTACTGAGCCCGTATTCAATTATTGAATCAGCCAGTGCTTTGTACAGCATTCTTAATGTTTTGTAAGGTAACTTTTGTTTCAGCAAGGATAGTTTTGACAAGACTGCTCTCAACTTCTTACATACATAGTTTATAAATGAAGTTTCCAGTTAAACTTATTGTCTATTACTAGACCGAGATACATATGGTGTGAGACAGATTCCAATTCCCCACAGTTACATGAACAACAGTTAGATGACACAAAACAATTCGTGTGCATGCATTGATGAGTGTGCGCACGAATCACTGGCCCATTTGCACAATTTAGGTGGGGAGAGTGGATATAGATGAATTTCGTCTTTTCATAATTAATAATCAAATCAACGTTGTGCGCCCACTTACACAATAAATCAAAGTTAGTTTGAATAAATTCTGTGCGTTGTTTAAGTTTCTATCAGCCACTAGCAGGCATGTGTCATCAGCAAATTGATATACAGAACCCTCTCTAAATATATTGCACATGTCGTTACAAAAAAGTAAGTACTCGGTTGGCCCAAGCACCGACTCTTGAGCCGTGCCTCCTTCAGTCTGAATAAAGCGACTGTATACATTACCTACCTACCTTCACTGCGGTTTTTCGATTACTGTGATAGCTTTTAAGAAAATTCAGAGTGGGGCCCTGTATACCACTTTGTGAAAGCTTTGAGTACAATGTTGTAAACTTTAAGATATCGATCGCTTTACTAAAATCAACAAATAGGGCAATGACATGTTTTTTATCATTTAAATAAGTATTTACCTCATTAGTGAAATTACATAGCAACTGGGAAGTATTTTTATTTTTTTGAAATATGTGTTGACTACTATGTATTATTTTATTATCTATTAAAAATGTATTTTTTATCATTTAAGTTTTTAATTATATACATTGTGACTTCATCCCTGTAATATAATCTCATTGCAAGCTCTGGATATTTTACACACACCTCTTCGTTAATTAGTGATCTACTACAGGAAAAACTAATCTTTTTGACGTTATCTCTAAACTCAGCTGCAAATTTGTTGACACATCCCTTATATTAAATTCTCGGAATGTATTAATTATTATCTCGTCAATGGACTTAGTCAACTTACCACACAATTGGTTAATTATTTTCCAAACTTGTTTCGGGTTATGAAAATTACTAATTATGTCTTTCTTATACTACGATTCCTCAAATAATTCCGTCTGGCCGTGTGAGAACTGACATTATCGTCGTGCAAGATGATATTTATATGATGATATATATGTTTCGGCTCATCTCGAAAGACCCATACACTCGATTGCTGCTTTGTTTTGGGATTGTAACTATAAATCCATGTTTCGTAACCTGTTACTATGTCTCACACCAAATTTGACGCCTCTTCGTTGAATCTGGTAAACATGGCATTGCACCAAGTGTCGCGATCCGTTTTTTGAGCCTCAGTCAAATTGTGTGGGATCCATTTTTTTTTATAAAATGTAGGTGCGCATTTGACCTCCATCTCACCTGGTGGCAAGTGACGATGAAGTCGACAATGGAGCATGCACACCTAAATAATGCCTATTAATGTCGCTCACGGAATCACGGCAATCTTTATTTCTTTGCTCCTGGGCTTCTTCGAAAAACTGACCAATAGGAAGAAGGCAAGATTTACTTCCGTACTGTGTACAAGAATCTTATGCACAGTAACGGGCATGGAGTACCACGCCCGTTACTGTGCATAAGATTCTTACCAAGTTTTGTAACAAAAATTTTGTTAAGAAGATATTGCGGTAACTTTAATACCTTATCATAAAAGAAGCTTTTTTCACAACGTCGTTTGAATGAAATGTCTTCTTCCTTTTTTAGATTTTTCAGTGACACAGCACTTAGTCATATTACTTTCACTGTCAGCCATTTTCAATAATTATTTCATTACACAATATGACTGTCGGCTTTCACGAATTTCACTTAAATTAATAATAATTTATTGAAGTAAAATACTACAGCAGGTTCAAAAAACGCTCTGTTAGGCGGCGGTGGGCACCAGTCTTTTTAAAAACAACTCGCAGAAATTTCCGTAAAATATTTATTGGGCACTTTCACAAATTTTACTAAGCTTAAATTCTTAAAAAAATGTGACCCACGGGATTACGGCACTAATGTCTCTGCTCCTGGTCAACGTATGTTGCGCGAGTGGTGGTAAATCAGCTAACTGAACGACCACGCGGCTGCATTTAGTTTTATTAAAATATAAATGCTTAGTTATCATATTCAAGGGAAGAAAATCAGGGTATAACATCTCCCTCCCTTAAACGAAGCTTTAGATAAGTTAAGATGAAGCGGAGTTGAAACGAAAGACTTGGATCAGAGATTGATACTGACTTATATTATTTACGTCGTACATAGCAATGAGAAATTTAAGTATACAGTCTGGAAAGAGATTATAATTAATTATTAAATATGTTTCTTTTATAATATGATAAATCCGGAAGAGATTTTGTGGATTGTCTCTCTTCTTGAGAAATGTCTGACATTTCTATAGAGCTGTGTATTTTAGATTGCTGTCTATATTCTCTCCTGGTATTACATTGGTTAAAGATTTGAATACAATTATTTAATTAGCTTTGAATTATTATTTCCTTTACGACAACATAGGTACAACTTATAAGCTACAAATCAAAACATTAGAGACAGAGATATTGCAGCTAAAGAAGAATAATAATAACTAGAATATTTGACGAAATGTGATTCCTCTTGTATCTTGTTTATTTCGTCTTCCAAATTATTTAATTGTCTATAAGAATGTTTTAAGGAATCGAGATCAATGTTGCTTAAAGTTAAAGGTGATAGAAGAGGTATCGATTTGTTAAAATTTTCTTTCTTTACAACAATCATCATTAGTGATACCAAAATCTATATTAAGATTACTGTTAATTACGAAACTAGAAAAAGAAGACGGTTCTGACCGTATTGTTTTAGAGAAAGCAATACAGTTATCAGAAAGAGATAAAATACCTGTACCTTGGATTGAATAATCCTTAATGTTATCGTTACATTTTATACTTAACTTATTTGTGTTGGACTGTACAAAAATCCACTTATTATTTTCTAACTTATGCCAAATATCTATAAGTCCATATAAGAGTTTAGAATTACATTCTTTAGGTAGAGATAGAATAATTTCTGTTAACAACTTAGTTTCACAAGGGGCATTAGCAATACTGGAAAATACACTTTTGTACGGTCAAATAGAACGATCTGAACTTAACTTATGACAACAACAGTTGCAAATTTTCCAACATAGTGTAATGCAATCTATCATCTGTCGAGGCGATGTAGGGTTTTATTGGAGTTATTAAGGCGAAGGTACTGAAAGCAGATTTGTCGTGTGGAGTTGGAAGAGGTATGATTTTATATACAACATATTTGATAGGAAAGGTAAGAGGGATTTGAATGACAAAGATTATTTTATTATTATACTAATAGGCAACTAATTTTGAGATATCTATCAAAGTATGTATATTATCTAAAGTTAGGGACACTGGGGAGTCTAACTTATTATTTATAGAACTACTTTGCTTATTTAGCTAATTATATAGCCTAGTAGGACTTAATACCGAAGGATGTAGGATATTTACCTTAGAAAATAAAGATAGGGTTAATTAAAGAGTCTAAGAAATTTGATAATGTTAAAAGTGAGCCTTCTATAAAGTTAACTAGATTATTAAGTTTAGTACTGTACACTAGCTTATCATTGTTATTAGTAATTTGAGACAGTATCTCATTTAGTTTATTTATTTGGGAGTTAAGTTTAATTTCGTTTTGGTTCAACTTAGTGATAGTGGAATTAAAAGAGCTTATGCTTGATGTGACTATATGAATATCATCTTTATAAAGTCCATATTCTTTTTTCTGGGAAGCGTTAATGGCAGCGTCATATTTTCGGGCATCATCGGCATCTAGAGTAGAGTGCCGAAAAAGAACTTCAAAATTTCACCTCCAAATTCTAATGACCTTTTAAATCTTGTATGTGCGTCATTATAGATGATATAAGAAAGGGATTGAGATTTAATAAGATTAGCTTCTTAAAGTACTTCGATAGGGCTGAAAATATCTTTGCAATTAGAATAGTCTTCGGGTTGAAGTTTAGCACACAGTTAAAGATGTTTTAACTATAAGAAAGATCAATTAAATTTTTATTGAATTGATATTCAATTATTTTTTGTGAAATTACTCCACTAGTTTGTTATAATTATTAATACAAAGATCGAACACTCAGAAAAAACACTCAGAAAAAATTCCTTCGATCCGGTCGGATTCGAACCGACGTCTTCTTACATACCGTGCCAGACGCTATATAAATTTTCGAAGTTCGAAAATAAAAGCATACACATTATATATAATTGTCTTAGGTCCGAGTTCATCGACTTTGGCTAATCAGATGATTTCCTAAACGGCCGATCAAATCTCAACCCCTGTTTAATCAGGCGATCATCAAAGATGTGTTCACCACATAATTTCAACCATTGATTACTAAATTGAAGGTTTTTGAACGAAAGAGTGAAGTGTACACAGCTGCCAATTTGTGAAGGCGAGTAAATGAATGTAAAGCATAACGTTGACAGAACTAAACGACGTGGTCGGATAATATTATAATGACACAAAATAAAATACCTTCAAAATGTGCGATCCTTACTTAAAATTGCATACATCTTTATTTAGCATCGTTACCATTGTCAAAATAGCGTGGCCCGTGGTGTTTAAAGGATGATACACGCTACACCGTGTCGCGACCGGGCCGGGCCTCGGCCGGGACACGTCCACCGTGCGCCGGTCGGCCCAGTCATTCATGTTACACCGGGCTGTTTGAGTGTATTATTTGCACGAAATCTGTGTTATGTGGTTTTTGTCAGCCAGTGATTTCATCTGTCGATAGACTTGACGCTTATGTAAATATGCAATTTTCACAATTTGAATTGGCAGCTATTGCAATTGCCATCGATGACGAAGTATTGGAAAAACAAAGCGAAACTTCTAAAAGAAGATGGAGTGTACATCCAACCTGGAGAAAGCGAGAAGCAGAAGGAGAATTTGCTTTACTTTACAAAGAATTAATAGATGACGAGAGCAAGTTTTATGGTTATTTTAGAATGTCTAAAGAATGCTTTACTTTTTACTTGGAAAAGTAAAACCAGACCTAACCAAAAAATTACAAGATTTCAAAAGCCTATATCTCCCATCGAACGATTAGCAGTCTGCCTCAGGTAAATAATAAATTAATATGTAAAAAAATCACATAGTATTTGAAAATGAAGTATTTAGAAAAAAATTACCAGACTCGCAACCAGCTCCGATGGATGGTTGTGAGACGGGTCGATTTTTTCTAAATACTTCGTTTTCAATTTTTCAATAATCAAAATTGCATTGTGAATGCAAAAAAAAAGTAAAAAATTAAATAATTCACATAGTATTTATTCATTACATTAGTCTGCCGTGAACTTTGAAAATAAAGTAGACAAATTATTAGGTTCCAAAGGCGTATGTTCCGTAGGCGTTGATTCCGGTGTTTGCGTTGGCGTAGTCATCGGAACTGGTCACCGGCGTTGAATTAGTAGACGACGCCGACGTTGTTCCACTCATTGGAGATGTGTAAGAAGAAGGCTCTGCTGACAATTGCTCCCACTCCAAATCTTGTACTACTGCAAATATTCTTCCTTTTGCCAGATGCTGATAGTACGGGGAAAAAGATTTTATTGTGGCTGCCAAACCGTTGAAGAAAGCATCAATAGGATGAATGTCTTGTGTGTTGGACTTTTCTTTATTTTTTAGGATGTACTCCATTAGCGCGCTTGACGCTGAGGACTGGGATTGTGGCACTATACGACGGCAATTGTGTGCAGTTGTAATGGTTGCATTGCGATTGCGGTTGCCGGAACGAGTGAATTGTGCAGTTGACGGGGGATTTGGATTCGGATCAGGAAGTGGCGTAAAATTTGGTTCACTAATAGCTGGTGAGCGATCTTCCTGCTGCTGCTGTTCATCGGTATTAATTGTTTCGTCGGGTGTAGTAACTGGCGAAGTAACCGTTTCGTTTTGCATCTCTTCGTTCTCAGACTCGATACTTGTTATTGTATTTCGATCCTGTGTATGAGGCAGTAAAAAATTCAGGCTCTCTTTATTTTTTATAGCAACAGCACCCTGTCCACTCTTAGTTTTACGTTTGTTTCAATGTTTTTTGAACTGGTCCCGTATGTTTGCTCACTTTTTTTTACATACATCGTCTGCAAGAAGATAGTAGGTATAGAATGTACAAGTTAACTAATTTTCTTTACACCCTGTATAAATGGTACTGTTAATACATAATAGCTCACTGTGGTACATAGATACCCTGAAATTATACCATTATCATTTTTTAGATTCCTGGCTACTGGGCATTCGTTTAAAACTATTTCGTACAGTTTTCGATTGGGCCATTCAACT
>NW_020655621.1:27009-51384 GCF_003589595.1 Hyposmocoma kahamanoa | reverse complement strand
GTTAACCTATTTAAACGTAGTGACATGTAAAGGAATATGAAAAAGCTTTTAAATTGTAATGTCATTGCAGTACTGTCTAATTTTGCTGCTTCGCTGTCAGTCAAACAAACGAAGACTAAAGCGTGAATGACGCTCTGTATACGATTTTAACGCCCTATAAGTTCGGACACTTTTTAGCGCGGACCCGACGTCCATATAATTGTCAGTGTAAACATGTCAGTGTATTGACGAGGTAGCTGTCGTTTTACTACCGACTGTCAAAAGAAATAAAGAGGTTGATCGTTTACTGACAATGCGCCCTATGCTGTAGCGGCAGAGCGCGTCGCGACGGGGGTAGACAAGAATTTTTTCTTGTCTGGCGCCGAGGCTGTGAACACAGTTCGTGTTTAGAAACGACACGAATTCTTGCATAGACCCGGCGACTTTTCTTAGCGTGTACACGCGCCGTAATGCATACCTATATTTTAGACCATTAAAGTCTTCGTCTCGGAATGTTCTGAATAGCTCGGAAGCGCCCTTCGATTCGAGAACGACATCCAATCGTATGATTCGGTTAAAAATGGAAGAGTTCTGAATCGGGGGGCAGGTGAGGCTTCGCTCTATTGAGCACTCAGAGCTTTTTTAAAGCCAATTAGGCTTTGGATTCATTGAACTTACCCCGCATCGCAATGCGCTCCTACCATGGGCAATAGCAACATGTCTCCTCAGTCTGTTCCGGTTAACTCGCTTCTCGCATAACTCGCATTTTATTTTTGATTCCGCCGAAGGATGACGGCGGGACATGTGGTTATCTGTGTTACAAATAGTTGTGTATTTATGGCATATCATCGCTGTACTTTCTCAAACTTGTATCTTAAAGTACTAAGTGACTGAAATGCAAAAAATGCATTATAATGGGTGATTCATTTGGAGGTACTTTTTTCAAAACTAAAAAAAATGTAATAAAAACAAATTCATCGGGTTATCTTTATTATCATACAAAAAAAAACCATTCTTTACATTTATTTTTTAAAGATCTCACACACTCAACATAGCCCCGCACTAGGAAAACCCTGTATCGCGGGTGCCATGGCCACACACATAGACAACCACAAATTACACCCAAACTCACGAGAGAAATAATTGTAGGCCATACAACTATTTCTCCCGGCCCGGGAATCGAACCTGGGACCTCTGCGTGGCAGTCCGGCATGGTAACCGTTCGGCCACGGAGGCAGTCTGCAGTTCCAATTTTCGATGACGCGTTCGAGCATTTCGATTGGCATTCTGTTGCTCAACCCTACCCTTGATAAGAAATAATACTTGACAAGAAATTTAAAATATACAGAAAGTTTTGTCATCTCCTAATAAGAATAAGTTCCACTCTTGTTTGAGAAACTAAGGCATCGATATGTAGTTGCAGAATGAGCTCTGAAGTTGCATTGACATAATTATTATTAATACAAAGATCGAACACTAAGAAAAATTCTAAATTAGAACCAGCGCTGGCAAGCAAACCGCGGCAAACACTTTCCCAACTGAGCTACGGAACTAACCACCTATTTGTGCCGCCAAGCAGTAATACGAATATTACTGCGTTGCGGATTTGAAGGGTGAGGGTGCTGGTGAAATTACAGGCACATGAGACTTTTCAACTTATGTCTCAGGGTGACGGGTCCCGTCACTTAGTAACACAAAAAAAAACCAGCAGACATTACGAATTTTTCTATGTGCTTGTTACAGATCTTAGTTTTCCATTTTTAATTTTTTTTTTGGCGTAGCTCCATCTGTGAGAAGAGTTTCTTCAAATATCGGGAAAGCAAAAAGAAATCATACCGTGGTAAGAAACTTGCAATTTGTGAATAACCGGTAACGTTTTAAAATCTATACAATCGTATCATCGAGTATATAACCAGAAATGGACATAGTTACGCAAACTAGAACCAACCCACAAAATGTCACTTTCGAGATAATTACATTTTTGTAAAAACAAACAACGTGAGTTGTGTGTAGCGTTGAGAATGATATAGGGCAACTATTATATTATATAGCTATAAATAGAAAACATTATATATCTTTTTATTTAGTTAACGAGAACCATGTTCTAATTTTCGTAATGAAAACGCTAAAGATCTACAGTACTTCAGTACAAGTGACATGGAACCACTTAGCATATTTTAAAAAATACATTATATGAAGTTAAGCAGCATGGTTCTTTTCAGCTATTAAAAGTTACTTATTGAGGGTTGATACCCTGAAGGACTTTTATTTTCTCCGTTTTGGCTTGGCATGGTGTCAGGATCTTTTGTGAGCAGGTAAAGGACACGTCTGGTGTTCTACCTAAATACATAACTCAATTTCACTCGAGGTGTGGGTTGGTTCTTGTTTGCATAACTATGTCCAAATAGAGACGAAATAAGGTCCATCCATCCCTGGCAAGTCATCAGGCAAATGAACGTTATATCACTTTTACATATCAAGTCTCAAATACTACAGCGCCAACAACTGACCTGGTAATTAGTAGGCTACTAAGAACAACTTGTGTTGTACTTATAATAAGGATAACCGATAAATGAGTAAATAAATGTCTATAAGGAGTAGTTTTTTATTAGGTAAATGGGCCGTGGACATCAATTAATCCCTCTTTAATATGAAATATCTTACCACCAAATAGAGATCTGAAAAGTGTCAGATAGTACCAACACAAACTTAAAAGCTTATTTTTGGTAAATGTATTATGATTTGTAAAAAGTCATGGAACAAAAGTTATTGTTTATGATGTTAGTAATATAATCCTGGAGGTTGTTAGTATTTTAAAATCATCCGAGTATATAATCAGAAATAGAGATTAATTAATAAGGGTCAGCCATCCCTGGCAACTCATTAGGCAAATGGGTCTTATATCACTTTTAAATATCATCTCTCGTTTGCGCTGGAATCACAAATTAGAAAGCTGAAATATATATATTATATTCTATATTATATACTATATTCCAAAAATATTCTGTACTTATTGTAATAAAAACAATATCAGCCAAATATCTAATTACAAAACAAACGGAATTACATTTCATCGGTAATTAACTATTAAATATGTAATTTTTCAATTTTCGTCCATCATAGCAAAGCTAAAGTTAAACTGGTCGATTTGAAGTGAAACAATTGACGACACGCGTCAATTATTTCGGATTTGGGCCGGCCAATCGGAGAGCAGTTGTCACCGTAATTATTTGGCAGAATAGTTTTCAAACAAATTAAATGACATGTCGTCTCTATTTCTGGTTATAAACTCGATGAATCGTATTACCTACATTAAAATAATTACCTATACTCCGTTTGGATAGTTCTTTTTGGCACAAGTTGCAAATAACACGGTTGTTGTCCTTGTAAGTAACAGCTTCGATTTCGGATGGCTCTGAAAATTAATATTCCGAAAAAATTAGGTATATAACAGGGTATGATAATCCTGTTGGAGAGCAATTATCTATAATAAAGGACCTTCCAATAAGAGGTATCATTTTGATATTTAAAAAAAAAGAGTATTTTAAGCGAAATCATCGTATATTATTATTTGATATAGATTTTCAAATGGTTTTTACTTTCGTTCGTAATAAAATAAAGTCCGAAATAAAGCCAGTGTAAATGGGCGAAATAAATAGGTGAGTTATTTGAGACAAACAACGTGAGTTATGTGTAGCGTTGAGAACGATATAGGGAAACTATTATATTATATAGCTATAAATAGAAAACATTATGTATCTTTTTATTTAGTTAACGAGAACCATGTTCTAATTTTCGTAATGAAAACGCTAAAGATCTACAGTACTTCAGTACAAGTGACATGGATCCACTTAGCATATATTAAAAAATACATTATAAGAAGCTGACCCAAGCAAGCTGAACCGTATTAGTATGGGAAAAATTTTAATTCAAGCCGAGGTAGTATACAGAGATTCAGATTGTCTAAAATAGCCTTGACGTACCTTCCTTTTTAACCTCTTTTTCCATCATATCATCCAAAAAACCTTTATCATCGTCTTCTTCATTTTGTATTTCCTGTTCATCTTCTAATGAATCCACGTATTCTATTGTTACAGTTTCCAATTTTATATCTTTTTTGTCTGTTGTACTGTCTTCTGGGATAAATAATTACAATTTTGTTATAGAAGTGTTTACTCTACGGCCATACTAAAACGGGGCTAAGTGACAAAATATTTTTTGTTTTTTTGAGATATCATAAAAAACCATAACCCAATTTTACAATATTGAAATTGTTTAATGATATTTCACCTACGCATCGTTAGGGTAAGTTCCGATAAGTCGAACACATTAACTAATTTTAACTGTTTTTAAAAGAGATTTTGTGCTTTATCTTGTGGTATTTAAAACAGATATTTGACTTTGTCACATAGCCGCGCTTTAGGTAATGGATGGCAGCATAAGTACGTATGTATAATAACTTGTCAAATGACATAAAAATGTTAGATAGTACGACTTTTGACAAAACTTTAAAGATGTGGCTCATTAAAAAATGTTTTACAGTTTAAACAATTTTTTTTATTATAATTCAACCTATGGTTCAACTTTACGCAAAAGGCCATTAGCGCCTTTCGTGTTCAGTACAATAACGGCTTCAGGATGCTAATGGGGCTGCCTCGCTTCTGCAGCGCGTCGGGAATGTTTGCGCAGGCTCGTGTCGATGACTATTACGCCATCATGCGCAAAAAGACGGCCTCGCTGCTCTGCAGATTGCGGGCCAGCACAAACTCCATCCTGATGACCGTAGCAGGGAGATATGATTCCCCCATGATGCGACATTTTTTGCAGGTGCTTGTTAGCAAAACGTGTTCATCAATTTGCTGACAAGCGCCATTAAATATTAATTTTCTTTTCGTTTTTACTAACATAGTCACTAAGAAAACTGTAACTAACCAATTTATGGATCACGTTGTCCGAAATAAAGATGTAAATAAAAAAAAATAAGCAATTTAAATTAATGTAATAATGAATTAATATGCTTTATGTACAAGTTTACTTTAATTTCATAATTAATTTGTACTTTAAAAATTATGCGCCCGTAGCGCGTAGATTGTGACGATTGTAATTATGTTCATGAGATCATATTCAGACAATAAATTCATTCTATTGTATTTTATTCCAATATTTTATGTTTATTGAATATCATAATGTTTTTACTTGCATAGTATTTACATATTTTAACCGACTTCAAAAAAGGAACAGTGATTAGATCGTATTTTTTTAACCGATTTCAAAAAAAGGAGGTTCTCAATTCGACTATATGATTTTTTTTGTATGTGTGTTACGCGATAACTCCGATATTTGTGAACCGATTTTCATTATTCTTTTTTGTCGCCAAAAGGGTACCTCCATAGTGGTCCCATTTCATTTTGAAGAAAATCATCCACCTCTACGCATAACGATTCATTTTTATAAATAGCGCCTAAATTTTGTTAATTTTGTTAAAAGCAATTATTTTAATGGTTGATTTTGCTATTCTCCAATTCAAGGCGTTTTTCTCTCTCAATATACTTTCGAGTAGTGAGAACCGATTTTTATTATCTCCTGTGTCAAGTCCCGTATAGTGGCGAACTAGGGGATGAATCCGGATTTGCGCACTTTCCGGTAACCGATTTCAAAAAAACTTGGTAATTATATGTAATTCCACATACTTTTGAGGTCGGTTTTTTTATTATAATATCAAGTGACGGAACAAACAAGTCGTGCCCCTGATGGTAAGCTATACGCCTGTCCATAACAGTTGCAGTGCCACTCAGAGCTATAAATCGCAACGATCTGAGGGGCACTGCCACTGCACCCATCACCCTGAGACGTAAGTTGGCAAGTCTCATATGCCTGTAATTTCACCAGTACTCTTACCCTTCAAAACCGGAACACGGTAATGTGATTGCTAACATCACTGCCTACACGCTATTCAATGGCAGTTTCTGTAGAAACTAAGAAATACCTTGAATATCTAAGAATTCCATGCACTCTTCCAACTTCTCTGCATCATCAAATTCTAATGACTCAACAAGCAGATCCTTTCTATTGTTAAATTCCGTTTCAATTTCTTCTTTTTTAATTAATTTAGTTTTTAGAAGACGTAGCTCTGTTTCTTTGCACTTTTTTCTAAAGTTTATAGATTTGTTTATGAATCCTTTGCAATTCCTGCACATGTTTCGTGGTAAACCGTCACTGGGCGATACCTGAAATGGTTATTAGAACATTATTTTAAACACACATCAAATACAAATATTTTACAATGGCCTCATTACAAAGAAATAAAGTGGTCCTGTGCTGACTTCCAGGTCACATATCGAGGGAAATGAGGCAGCAGACGAACTGGCAATTGTTGGTGCTAGGGAAACCTTTATTGGACCTGAACCCTTTATAGGGATAGCATACAGCCTGGCAAAGCTCACTCTGCTGAATGATAGCACATCTCCCGAGAAATGTGGCTACAGAGTAAGGGTCTTATATATCCATATCAGTAATAATAGGCCAAAATTTTGTTGTTAACATCTCTCGATAGTATAATCCATTGACCGTAACCTCATTACCAGCATTGCAGCCTTAAAACTCAAAATTCGTGAAGTGGTTAACGAAAAAGACCCACCATTTTGTCAAAAAGTTATTAAAAACTTTGACGAAAGAATCAACATTTGTAACTGCGGTCATGGTGGACATTTATTTCATTTTTCATTCATAATTGCCAATTTCACTTTTTTTAATACAATAAAAAATTTGATCATTGTCATTTGAATTTATTGTTTTATTTGATTTACTAAATTAAGTTCTTGTTAAAAAACCCTTTACATCCAACTACTGGGCACGGGTTTTCTCTCAAGCGATGATTGTAGGCAATAGTCATATTTTAGTTGGATACCAATCATTAAGCAATATCGTAATAAGAGTCATACTACCTTAGCACCAAAATTTTTCTTTCTGAGCAATTTTCTCGAAAAATATAAGTTTTACAGAAAAATGAATAAGAATAAAAAATGTTCATTTAAGTCTAATGTATCAGAAATAAGTATTAAAAACATTTATTACAAAATTTTAAATAAATTTGAAAGTTTTTTGTCCATTTCCACAGTGCCCCCTTTCCTACACTCTGACCCATAGTCCGCCTTGCTGTGGATTTCACAAGTGTTCTGAGTGTTGTAAACTGGTCATGGTAAAATTCAAATAAAATTTCACATATAAACCCTAACTACAAGCTTAGGAGGTTGTAGTTAGGTTACCACAGCAAATCAATTCATAATACATTATATTTAATTAATATTACTAAGTATATAAAATATTATTATGATATGCCTGAAAATAACTAGAAAAGATTTTGGAAATATTTACCTTTATACCGGTTGTAAGAAAGATAGTTTTAGAAAATTTTATATACTCGGAAATAGTTACGAAAATAGGTGTTAAGTTTTCGTCTCTTAAACATAGACGACAAACTGAAGAAAAGTCCATGTTTAAATAATGTTATTTGAGCAAAAGTATTAAAATATTAAATAGTTTACTGTTTGCAATATATATCTCTGTTCAAAAATCATTGAAATTATAAAAAATACAGATATTTTACAAATCGCACCAACTTCTATAACACTTGATAATTGCTTGATGGACACTAAATAAAAATTTGTAAAGTAAGCTATATTCTAAGTACAAAAAAAGTTTGAATAATTAATATACATATTCAAAACAGACAAAATCAATAAAGTGGCAGTAACAACCCTCGTGATACTAAATAGATGAGTAATTTATTAAAAAAAAGTTTATTAAATTGTATCATATTAGTGTTGTGTAATTAAAAAAAATAATTACGTAGCTTACTTCATAAATGCAAAATTATTTAATTCCGTAGCACGCATCTGGCAGAAAACTAAAGAAATCAATAGAATAGAAATCTTCAGTATTGCATAAACGCAAGTTGCAATATTTATTTACAACTTTAAAACTATTTTATTAAAATAATCAAATACTTCTAAAATTATTTATTTTGAGATTTTGCTTTAACACGCTAGACGGAAACAACATTCTCGTGTAACGGAACTATAATGTCAAAATATGGCGAGAATTCCATGCGTACTCATGATTGTGTATATTATTTACAAAATTATAACAAATTAAGTAAATAAAGCAGCGAAATGTTATTAACAGAAAATAAAGAATTCGACATATTTGTCGCTAGCAAGATAGGATCGTTCAAACGTAAGTAATCCCTTAATTTTATAAAGTTTGTTGTAAGTTGTGAACTTAATATTTCATGTTAATTTTTTATTAAAACTAATTGAACTGTAAATAACGGAACGATTAATTACATTCTCTTCTTAGTATATTCCGTTTTATTGCAATGAAATCGTTTAGGAAAGGTTTTTTTAACAATAAATAACTTTGATAGGTTATGTTATGAGTTGTATACATTCTTCTTCTACCCGAAAACTTCGAAACATATGTACAAATCAGGGGGCCAATCGCGCTAATTGTCAAAGGTTTAACCAAAACCTCCAACCTCGCCAATCTGACACGTTGTGTACATTTCGTATCGCGCTAACTGTCAAAACAAAAACCTAAGCCAAAACTTAGACGTGTGACACGTAACGCACATTTGGTATCGCGCTAATTGTCAAACGTAAAACCAAAACCTAAAATGTTGCAAATTGGTATCGCGCTAAATATTTTGACATTTTAACCTCACATGTAACCTTGGGGGAATAGATTAACCTTTGCAAGGTCAAGGTTTGTGTGGCAGTTAATGGAGAGTAACTTTTCACTACGTTTATCGTATATAAAAGATGTTCCACGGTTACTTAAATGTTTTGGAAAGTGTTTATGAGGTGGATGTGGCCTAAGAACGGGCTTTAAATAAAAGAAAAGCATAGAAAGACGATCACATTTAACATGTCTGAGGAGAAATTCCGCAAACGATATACCGTTTGTCCACGGAATTCATTTCAGGATTGGTGGAAGAACTATGCCTACATATTCTCGTTAAAGGACGGTCTGTTGCATTGGATGTGGAGACAAAGGTAAGGGTTGAGTGGAATCCGAAAGTTCTCAGTTTTGCATAATAACCAAAATTTCTATACTGTGTAAATCATTATTAATTTTGTTACAGATTTTAATAGCTCGTATAGTTTTTAACAACTGGGGCGTACCAGACCCCCATTGGCAAGTGCTTATCACCCTTTCCCAAGTCAGTGTCAGAGAGGCACAAGCGGTAGCTGCTTCAAATAAACCAGTTATTATGAATAAATATGCAGCTTTCCTAAAAGGCATGCCGAAAGAGATGGTATTAAAAGGCGGTGAGAAAATAAGCTTTACAATGTACATCATATTTATTAGTTCTTGTCTTATTTCCTGTTGTTATTATCAAATTAAAATTACAGGTATAGGTAAAATATGTATAGTTGTATAAAAATATATTACAAGGTTACAATTTATCTCTTTTAACACTTGACTTTATACAACATATCGTCCCCTTACAGTGAAGCCTCACATATGCATTTTCAGTTTGTTTTTACTGATTTTTGTTGAATAAAAATTAATAATGTAATAATATAGTATCTAAAAGAGGTATAATTTAAGTAATTAAAATGCTAACTACACACATTATTGCATTTACTATACTTCACACCATATTTTTATCTTCATCCTAAAAAATTACATAGAAATATGAGGTATTCATTCTAAGATGACGATGTATACCTATTGTAATTGTTTATTATCTTAATATCTAAATTGATGTATACTTTTAAGAGGTTGAAATAAAAAAAGAGTGTATTTTTAGTTTATTTATTGCCTCAATCTACCCCAAATCATCCTTCATTTCCGGAGCGAGCTTGCTTTTGATTCTTCAAAGAAGTCTGAAACAAAAATATGTATATAGGAAGATTGGAGACCTAAATTTAAGACTGTGCCATACCTCTAATGAGAGTAGTGACAGATAAAGCAGGATGGGTATTTATATACATACAGTATGAAGCCAACATAAACGCCAGAATGTTTAGGGGCCTTTTCAAAATACATTTAACAAAATGTTTATATCACTGTGGAAATATAAAGGGGACAAAAGTCTACAGATTAGACCTTCGTTCCTTACGCTCTTTCAGATTTCCACAATTGAACATATCATCAGCAGGAATTAAGAAAACATGTTGAAAACAAACCTGTCATTCTTGTTAAATAGTCTATCAAAAAGGTTAACTGCAGGCACCAACTCGGTAATTGCTTTGCAAATGGCAGCTACGGATTGGGCATGCAGATCATCTGCTTTGGCAGAAATAATAGCTGCCTCAGCCTGCACCCTGCCAGCATTCACTTGCTGCAAGAATGCTTCGCATGCTCGCTGCTCCTCAATGCATAAGAATTCTACCCGGCTCTGCTCCAACGCTCATCAGCTCGCTGTCAACGAAATAATAGATGTGATGGAATAAAGAGTGGGAAAGAATTTGCTCAAATTGAAAGTTACTTTGTTTTTTAATTAATAATAAAGAGTGAGAAAGTTACTTTGTTATTGAATTGTATGTTTGAAGTTATTTTGTGCTAGAGTTGGTGTCCTTTAGGAAGGTTGGTAGGGCCTCTGCCGCAGTCGATGTGGCGTAGATTCTCACCCTGCTTTTCATACCATTCCATACCTGAATAACAATAATAACATCGCATATTATAGTGATATGAGTTCTGGTACAATAACGGTGAGTGATCCACTCACTGTATCCTATTACCTCGCATTATAGCTCACCTTTTGGGATCTATTGCGGGGCCACAAAATAGCCACACACTCGCACCAAAGGCGTGCTGATAACACGCGCGAACAACGCCGAGCGAAGTCATTCTCAAGCCAAATCTCTGTGCGATTCGAACTCCAGCAAAGATGGAGCTGGCTTACAGTGGTCGCTCGCCGTCCGACCGCATCCACACTGGCTGAAATACGAGCATCATTATTAATTCTACATTGCTAACATTTCGAAATTAATAGTAGTTAGCGTACCTATTTGATTGTATAAAAAGATACTATTTTATTAAATAGAATATTAAAAAAGGAAAACAATGTGTAGGTACTTGCCTCTGCGTGTTTTATCTACAACAACAACACACTAAATTCAATTAATTTGGTTCAAATCACAACACATATGTTTGTTTACAATAGAATTTAATGACATTTCTTTTACACACTTTTTTAAATCGCTCTTTTATAGACTTGAATTCGTAGATATTGACATTTCAGTGCGTTTTACGGTAAAATTTAGTCGGTTTTAGGAAGTCAAGGCACGTCTCTTAAAATTTAATACGAGGTTATAGTTTGAGGTTAATTTGAGGTTTAGGTTCATTAAAACTGATAGCGCGATTGCATTTTGTGCGTTGGTAGAACCATTAATTAACCAAAACCATAACCTCAAATGTTGTAAGGTTAAACCTTGCGAAAATAGCGCGATTGGCCCCCAGGTCAGACGGTAGCAGGCACTATGGAAACCGAAGTCAGAAAATTTTCAATGCTTTTTAAATTTTCTTTAAATTTTTTTTTCTTGTTTTTATATAATATAAACACTTTGTTGTTATTATTTTTTCTCTGTGGGCGAGTTTTCGACAAAATTTAGCTGAAAAAGTTTAATTTACCAAGGCTTACAAAAATTTTATTGATTTTTTGGATGTGGTATAAATTGTTTTTAATGTTCGGATCGGAGCAATCGCAACTCAATGTTGTTATGATTCACTATTGATTTAAACTGAAATATTTTGAAAAACAATTGAAAATGCACTTTAAATATAGTTTTATTTTACCTCCTAAGGCTCTGTGTACATCAAAAGGTACTTGGTACTTGGTGCAACTCGACGACAAAGCGCCTATTTTGCGTGTAAATAAAAAAATATATATAATAATAATAATAATCAAAAGGTACGAAATATGTAAAGAGATTACCCAGACAATATTATTTCTATGATCACCAACGTTTCACACGTATAGATACATGTACTTGGTACTTGGTACTTGGTGCAAAGGGCTGGTATCCATAACTCGACGACAAAGCGCCTATTTTGCGTGTGGTGGGTGCAGGGTCCTACTCGTGCCACCCAAGCTCCTCCAGGAATCTCAGCAGCCTCCTTGGTTTGCTGAAGACTTCGGGGAGCGACCTTGGCACTCCAAGGTATTTTGCCCTGTAGTTGGCCACGCCGGAGCACTGAAGTAGGATGTGCGCAGCCGTTTCCTCCCCCTCCATGCACGCTCTGCATAGAGGGCTGTCTGTGATACCTAAGAAGACTACGTGTTAGATAAAGATGTATGGAAAGACGACATGGCTCCAGAATCCACACAAATTTGATTCAAAGTGTATTCCATAGCATTTAAGTTTATTTGAAAAGAGCAATCCCTAGAGTTTCTTGCTCATTCTTCTCAGGGAGGTCAGCGTAGTGAACGAGTAGTAGCTTAAATGTGACGTTTTCAAGTGTAAATTTATTTTACCTATGGAATAAATAATCTTTGACTTTGACTTTGACTTTGACTAAATTGAAAAGGTGTTTATTGCATGGACCATGACCCGTTAGGGCGGCAGTTAGAGTGCGAAATAGATACATGTATAAAATATAGCTACATGGAGCAACATAGAATTGTTAAAACCACCAAATATTAATTAATCAGTTTTTTAATTCCATTGACTTACAAATAAATGGACGACGGGTCTAATACAAAAACCACGAAAAAAATGTCCCAAGTCAACCTATTCGAAATTTAAATTGTTATGTCATCGCAGTATCGCGCTGTCCATAGAACAAATGAAGACTAAAGCGGAGTGTCGCGCTCTGTATACGATTTTAGCGCCTTACAAGTGCGGACACTTTTTAGCGCGGACCCGACGTCCATATAATTGTAAGTCAATGTTTAATTCCAAATTTTTACTCTCTGCTTTGGTAAAAGATCAGTTATCTACTGCATTTTTTACAAGGCACTATTATAATTACTTTCAAATCCAACTTCGACTTCCTAGGTCTGTAGTTTGTCTTACTATACAGTAAAACCATTTCCGGAAATCTGGAGTATTTGAGTATCTAATTTAGTACATTATTTGAGTATTTAATTGAAAAATCATTTTATACATTAAAGGAATTTTGCTAACTAATTTCACATTAATTTATTATTGAGACGAACGTGACTGTATGACATTGATTTATTTACATTGATTATTATCTTAATTAAATTACTTTTGTTTTGATGTCCTAACTGTTGTAGATTTTAACACTTGGTCCTGGGAAGGTGGAAGCCTATAATCAGTGGTTTATGACTATTTAATGATAATTATTAGTGTTATTTTATTATTATTAATTGGAAGTATTGGACAAGTATAATTAATAATAATAGTATAATTCGTATGCCTTGATGGTACGTCATGGCGACCATAAAATAAATGTTATCATCTTTATTGTACCCATGATGACGAATAAAATTATTTGATTTGATTTGGAGTTCGTAAAAGTAACTAATTAATATTTAGTGGTTTTAACATGTATCTATAAAATGTGGAACAGCTTTTTCCGACCATTGACGATCACATAAACGCCCAGTATGCAATATAATGAATTGCATTCAAATTATCATGGACCAATTAGCAAGAGGACTGTTAATCCAGATACAAGACAGCATAGACGTGTATTTAGTACTGCCATCTGCTAACTAAGATGCGACTAAGTGACAAAACATTTTTTGAGATATCATAAAACACCATAACCCAGTTTTAGAATGTTGAAATTGTTTAATGATACTTCAGCTATGAATCATTAGAGTAAGTTCTGATAAGTCATTGCATAGCTCTCCAGCGCAACGTCGATTCGGTACACCAATGGAGTTTAGAGAATGCTATGGAATTTAACACAGATAAGTGTCATGTGATGACTTTCGCTCGGGTAAGGCATCCGATAACTTATGGCTACAATATAGGTGGAGATAGCCGTAACTCAATTGACCACCATAAAAGATTTGGGTGTAGTTTTCGATCGGAGGTTAATGTTTCATGACCACATCGAAGCTCTTGCCAAGGAGTCTTTTCGGCGTTTAGGGTTCATCCTTAGGCAACTGTAAGGATTTTGAAAGTGTCTCCGTGATCAAACTTCTTTTCAATGCATTAGTGCGAAGTAAATTGGAGAGCTCCATGTGTGTGTGGAACCCACATGAAAGCACATATAGTATTATGTTAGAGAAAGTACAGAAAGCGTTTCTTAGATATTTATACAAACGTGCCAATGGGTGCTATCCCTACATGTATCCTTTACTTTTTTTACTGCTTTTCTACTGGGTTGCCTAGGATACAACTCGCTGGAGGTTAGGCGAATGAAACACTAACTTGTGGTTATGTGCAAAATTCTCCGCGGCAATATAGATTCCCCAGATTTGCATAATGAGCTGTGTCGACTCTTTGCCCCCGTCATCTACCACCGCATTAGAAGACACCAGTTGATGGCCACCGCGTGGTGCCGAACCGTAGCGCGCGATAAATCACCCATACCGCGCTTCCTGTGCGCGCTCAACTCTCTCCTCGCCACCAACCCTGAATGCGACTTGTTTGCGGATGGATGGTCACTGTTATTGTTAAGATGCCTACGCTATTGTGAAGGCGATGCTTGAATGGTACTTAATCTTGTTGTGTTTATTAAGTTGTTATGTTAGTAATGTATCTTTAATTATTGTAATTGGTGTGTCCGTTATAATTAAAGTAAAATAAATAATAAATAAATAAGTCGAATACGTTAACTAATTTTAACTGTTTTCAAAAGAAAATTTTTTGCTCTATCTATATTTGTCACATAACCGCGTTTTTAGTGGTTGGCAGAGAAGCTACTGGCCATCGAGTATATAACCAGAAATAGAGACGAAATGTCATTTAATTTGTTTGAAAACTATTCTGCCATACCATTACTGTGACAAGTGCGCTCCGATTGGCCAGCCCGAGTTCGAAACAATTGACGGGTGTCGTCAACTGTTTCACTTCAAATCGACCAGTTAACTTGAGCTTTGCTATAATGGACGAAAATTGCAAAATTACATATTTAACATTAATTACCGATTAAACTTGATTCCGTTTGTTTTGTAATTAGATGTTTTGCTGTTTTTCCCACACCACCGAATAGAACAGCACGGCGTTGTTAGTGATATTATCTTTATTACAATAAATACAGAAAATTTTTTGGAATATACGGAGATGCCTTAAGCTAAAGGGGAAAATATGCAAGACCGTGATTAGACCTGTCATGTTGTATGGATCAGAATGTTGGGCGATAAAAAAGGAGGATGAACGAACTGTGCTTGTAGCGGAAATGTGAATGTTGAGATGGATGTGTGGAGTGACGAGATAGGATAAGATAAGGAATGAGTACATCAGGGGAAGTTTGAAAGTGGCGCCAGAGACGGAAAAGATGATGAGTAGTAAGTTAGCGTGGTATGGACATGTCATGCGGAGGGATTAAGGGAAAAGGATGGCCAATGAAAAGATGGATGGATCATGTGAAAGATGACATGGATAAGAAAGGTGTGAGTATGAAAATGACGGCTGATAGGGGAGAATGGAAGAAAAATACATGTTATGCCAACCCCACATACTGTGGGATAAGGACAGGAAGAAGAAGATTCATATACATGTTCATATTTATAAATATTTCTTCCGGCCCGAGAATTAAACCTCTGCGTGGCAGACTAGCATGGTAGTCGTTCAGTTCGACTCCTCCTACGTAAAGTATCGTATGTCGAAATTGCCAAGTTTACAGAGAAGCATTTTAAAGTTCTCCGTTTTATTCGGCAAAGCTTGTTACTCAAATAGAGTGATCATCTAATACATCATCTAGCCGATATCTAGGATTTTATAATACCTACTCTATGTGAGTAGCGAGCTTTGTCGAATAAAACTGAGAAATGCTAAAGTCACGTGTTGTGCTTATTTCAGTGAATTCAGAATATTTAAAAGGCTCCTCTGTAAACTTGGCAATTTCGACATACGATACTTTACGTCGGAGGGGTCGAGTTATGGAGGCAGTTAAAAATAATGAATATTTAAAAAATTCTGGTTTTTTTTTTCTCAGATATAAAATACAACACAGACGCAACAAAGAACACCAAGAAACATATAGAAAATCTAGTAGACATAAAATCGTTGCAGAAGGATGATAGTATCACATGCTTGGAGTGGGGTAACAATGATCAGACCGAAATTTTGATGGGCAGGAAAAACCAACAGGTAAATTCGTCTACAAGTGCCTTTTTAATAATCAGTCTGATATTCATGATTAAATATCAAATCTTTGATATTAAATTCATTAATAATTGTTGAATATCAAAGATTTGATATTTAGAATAGAATAGAATAGAATCCATTTATTACATAACCCCACAACACAATAATACACAATAAGAAATTAAAAAAAAACTAAATTAAAACAAACAGAAAATAGAATAACGAAAAAACTAAATAAAATTAATTAAAAATAAAATCTTAGTAATAAGTAATTAAATTACCACAAAGCTAGTCAACACTATTGTTGTACTAAGTAGATGTCATGTGTGCGGCTGTGGCGTATGTAATAGGATCCACTCAGCTAATGTCACCGCCGTAAAAGGCTGTGACGCTGATATTCAGTGGACCCTAAAACCGAGTGAGTACCGGACGTGTGTGTCGCGTTTAAACTAAAATAAATTACGTATTGTATATCTGTAATGTAGTATGGTGTGTTCTCTTACATTTATAAAATACTTAAATAATTCGTTTGATACATATATACAGTGATAAGCGTGTTCAAAGTAGTGTCTATTATTTACAACAAACAAAAATGGAACTTATTTAGTTTAAAAAGATACCGATTCACGGTGATTCACGCTCCATACTAAGGCGGTCATAAATACGTAACTCCGAAATTATTATTATTTTTTTATTTTATTACGTTAAAATATGATTAGGTAAACGTAAATTAATAAAATTATACATTTTAAAAAATATTTGACAATATTTAGGTGTAAAAATGTCTCGCAGTAATTTTGTTTTTAGACGATGTATCTAAAACATTTTATACTGCGACTTTTAATGGTAAAACTGTGTAAATAATGATTATTTGTATTAACAATAACCACAAATGAATAAATTAAAACAATAAAAATACATAAAAAAGTTCATTTTACAAAATACAAACAAAACACAAATTATACCAAAATACATTAAATCTCAACAATATTAACTTTAAATACATAACAAGTCTAATACAGCTTTTGACAGTACACCTTTTTTTTTAACAGGTAACTTTCGTAGACCTGTTATGAAGGGATCTGAATGAAGAAGCAGCCTATTTACTAAATCTGTGTTGGTCACAATGCGACTCATTTTACGCGTATGATTTTTTCTAAAAGACTTGATGTATTTGTTAGTCGCTTCAGCTGCTTCTTCAGACAACTCTCCGATTGACAACAAACCGTAATCTATAACATTAGCACCATGAATTAGAACTTTGTGAACGGAAGCAGACATGTTATACCACGGATACTCGGCAACTAACTGCCGAGCCGTCTCTAAAGCGAACTCTTCGAAGTTCGTCTTATTAATATTATATCCCGAATTTAAACATTGAAGGATGATCCAGCAACGATCTAGGAGATCCTTCTTGATCCCAGTAATTTCAGCGGAAATTTCTGAATTCGAGAAAAACCGCCTGGCTGTATTACCATCGTTTGATGTTCCGCTTCCGCCACTTTTAGGCTTATCCACTATAAGCCCTAATCTTTCTCTAAATTGAGTCTGAACATAAGATTTTTTTGCAGCAACAAGCATTTTGTCATTAGCGGACCTAGCTTGCCATTTCCTAACATCTAACTTGTACGCGACATGAACAAAATATTCAAAAAAACGTATTAACGCGTGAAGAGGTGATAAACCAAATTCATATTTACTCTCATCGACTTCCTTATTTAAACATTCGTCAATTTTGTTCATTTCACTGGGCAAGGCGTTACAAATAAAACATTTTGATGAAGAAACACCACTAAGTGCATTACACACTTTACCATCTACCATAGTAAGTTGCAAACAATGAGTAATGCGATATTCGCGATCTTCTTCCTTGAAAACAGTAGGCTGCAAGTTCCTTATTTTATCTTTAAAATGAGCTTCTTCCTCAACTGACACTGCAGTCGATTCCTTCAAATATCGGAGGCGTATAGGACGACAGTATCGAGTTGATGAAGGACGAGGATTTTTCCACAAAACTACTGAATTTTCTTTGTTATCTGTTGTCAAAACAAGCTGAAGTGGCACATACGAAGTAACAAACAGGCTACTGTCTTCAAGAGTGGAGTCAGAAAAACACTGTTTATATTCTGAATGCCCTGTACTGCCATCGAAATCCCATTTCCCTATCAAAGATATCTTATCTAGAGACTCATTAGGTACACTATCCAAAACATCTTTTTGAGACTTGAGAATCCGATTGGCAGTATGATCTAATAAACTTTGAAGTTCGACTTCGGCGGATGATTCTGTAACAGTAATATCTGAAGGATAACAGTGTTTTTTAGATTCCACGACACTTTGGTAAGATGGGAAAATGGTTTTTGAAAACTTATTGTCTATAAATTTCTTTACTAATATATATTGATGTCGAGTTAACTGAGCTTCAACAATGAGCGATAAAACTTCGCTAGAATCGATTTCAGGACAAGACAAGCTATCGGACGCATTGAGCAATGACTGTACAAGAGAAGGGTCTTGGTTAGACAAACTAGCCAATCTTCTCCTTTTTGTACGTTTACTGGTGTCGTCAAAGTTAATTCTCGGACGGCCATGCGATGAAGAAGTTGATGGTTTAACTTCGTCAAAGCTCTGAGATACACGTAACTCAGTTCGCTGTACATCAATATTTTCAACGACATGCAGCCAATCTGAATATTTTTCTAAGAATTTAGATCTAGTACGATTCGACTTTGCCCAGTAGTGGGAAATTCGTTTACAAATATTCTTAATTTTAAGGCTTAAAGTCTCTAAATCAATATTTTCGATGTCGTCAGAAAGGGATGATGTTTCGGTCAAAGTGCTCAGGACGTGTTGCATTTTTTCATTTGGATTACCCACTTTAGAGTGCCAAATATCAAAAATTGTCATCCTCGATACAGAACATTTGAAAAATGTACCTAAAACAATATGAAAGCTGAACTTAAAAAAAAATTAAAAATTCAATACTATGGACATGCATACTTTGACACCCCTTTAAGCCAAGAAGAGGCAGCAAGATGCAAATGAAACTTATAGCTCTTAATAAGGACATACTCCTTATTCAAAAACCATATACCTCAGGTGCAGCTCAGCGCAGCCAAAAGTTGTAGGTCTAAAGGAAATTAAGTTATGCCAAAAATTTTCACCAAAAAACTGCCTTCAATAAAAAAATTATATAAAAAAAATATGCATAAAAAAAATTAAAAAAAATTGATAATAAAAGTACATACCATGCTCTTGGATCTCCATGCTTTCACAACACGTAAACACTTGATTTGGAATAGTGACACTCAAAAACAAAGTGATTAAGTTTCGATGACTCACACGTGGTGATAATTAGTCTCGCGATGCGCTCACTTCCGATGCACAAAAGTGAATGATAACGTGACCTAATTACATTGATATTTATAGTTTTTGGAAGCTTGTTAACTAGTTACTAACTTAGTGAGTTGATCTAACCGGGATAAGCCAATGATTTTTTTTGATTTATGGCCTATGGGGGAATCACAGTGCGATTGCGGGATTTGTGTCACGTGGGCGACGCAAGACGAGCGAGCTTACGAGCCACAAAGTGGTATGATGGTTTAAAAAACCATTAATAGTCCTCCAATCCATTTTACAAAAAAAAATTGTTCCTGTTTTTATATCATTATATTTTGTTACAGCCTTTACGCCTTTACTTTACCTGTTCTTTTTCCCTTCCTGTAGTCTTTCTTTATTTCTGCAATACAATTCATGTGGACCGAGCCTTGTATTTAAGAGGGAGCAGAGGAAAAATTCCTAATCTTCGATTTGATTTTAGATGGGTATATCCACTTTAAAGTTAAAAATAAAATATTGTATGAGTAACTACACGATATATTCAAGCATAGACATTAATCAGAAACATAAAACAATAAAGTTTCTTCGATATATAATAATCACGAAATGACCTCTAATTTTCACATTTTTTCGATTCATCCTCGAAATGCTACAGGTTATTATGACAAAAATTAGATAATTAATTATATTTATGCATGATCGAGAACTGTCACTGCGGATTTTTTTTTAATCCCTTTAGTTTTAGAGTTATTCCGCTAAAACGAATTTGGTACTTTTAATGCGCAAAAGTCAACATCTCCTGTCGCATGTCACGCGAACTTCAGGCATATATTTGTCTCACAAATGTGGGCGGAGCCAACGTCAAAACTTTTTTGGCATGCTCCCTCTTAATTACGCGAGGCCCCGCGTGACAAGTTCACCACCATTTCCACCAACATTCACATGCATAATATTTTAGAATTATTTGATTTATTATGACAACGTCAGAAAATACTGCCTTGACTCGTCACTTTTATTGTGTTTTGTAGTCCTCGGTGGTCAAGTGGCTTGCACACCGATTTTCATGATGTCACCATCTCTGAGGCCCCGGGTTTAATACCCGACCGAGTCAATGTAGAAAGTTTCTTTTCTACATTGTCTCTGGTCTGGGTGTTTATGGTACCGTCGTTTTTTCCCTTCGTTCCCACTAGTTCTATTATAGAACTACTGGGACTTTTTTCCCATTAGTTCTTTTAAGTTCTATTGTAGTAAATAATAGAACTAGTGGAAAAAATGATTTCCCAGTATAATAAATAAGTTCAACTTAACTTTTAATCATTACAAATCAATATTAAGACAATAAAACTGAAAATAATATTGTTTCCATTGCATCCGTGTAACTATTTTAAGATTGCTAAATTTGACATAAGAACAATATTACTTTACTGTTAAAGTCGCGTCATAGTACGAACTGAGTGAATGAATAGTCACAAAGCTGCCAATAAAACATCATAGTTTTAACATTACAATAAGCTTACTTTAAGCGCGTTATGGTACGAAAAGTCAACGTAAGGTTAAAGTAATATTGTTTTAAGAGGTTGGTAGGCCCCCTGGTGATAAGCGACACGCCTATCTTTGGAACTGTTATGACAGTTGCAAAGCTCTTAAGCTTTAAATCGCAAACATCTTAGGGACACTGCCCTAGGCCCTAGACGCGTTGATACTGTTGACAAGTCCAATATGCCTGTAATTTCACAAATTTATTTACAGATACAACTATATGACACGTTACAAGGTTTCACAACTTCATACAAAGCAGACTTTGGTACCGGTGATATAATCGGACTAGGTCGTTGCAAACGTAAGCTCCTAGCGGCCTTATCAAGTGGCGTTGTCAAGATATGGAGTAAGAAGGAAGAGAGCATACTCAAAGTTGGTGAAAAGTTGGATTGTATGAGAATATGTCGTTTTGAACATTGCTTATTTGCTACGGGTAAGTTTGTGACGGTGTGACCTCCTTATATCATCATCCCTCCTGTTGGTGTTCTAGCTCTCGTAGGATCGTTAACGTTAGGTGGACTGTATTTGTTCAGGTTCTTGATCTGGATCGATGGGGTTCTCGCTCTTCTCGGGATCAGGATCGTAAATGAAACACTGACTACTAACCACTATCATCACCTTTATTGCTCAACATGTTCCTACTTAAGTACAAAATTAACTCTCTCATCTAGTAGAGATGTCGGCGAGGAGGCGGTCGGCGCGGTGCGCGGGGTGCAGGGGGCGGCGACTCAGTACGACGCTGTGTGCGGGGTGCGGGGAACGGCGACGCGGTCTCGGTTGGGGCGCGGGGCGCGGAGTGTATGGTTCGGTGTCCGTAACACCACCTTTTTATCGCCTTTCTCCGGTTCCTGGCCACTCGTATTTAAATTTCCGTAGTTCTATTGTCTCGCATTCTGATTTTATTTCTTTCCATCGCCACCCCCTGCCCGATCGCGGCAGCGAACACGTCTTCTCTTCTTAATTTTTTTTTTGAGCCGTTTACCAGTTACCAAAAATCTCTTGCGCGATAAACATTTTTAAAGATAATAATAAATATTGTTGAAACGGAATAGATATTTGTAAAACTGGATTTATTACCACTAGTTCTTTACCCTTTTGAACTTTGAACTTTAAACGTACTAAGCAAGAAGGAGGCGCGCTGGCTGCGAAGACTACTATACTACTCTCCCGACAACATTACAATCCTACTGAACAGTCAACAGAACTCACAGCGCCAGCAGCGCCCTAACAAGTTCATTTCATGGACCAATAAAAAAAATAAAGCACACACTCAACGTAGCCCAGCAATATTACAAATAAACGATTATTTAATTAAAATTGAATGTAAAATTACAACAAAAATTAGACATCTTTAACGTGGTGGTTTTTTTTATTTTACGCACTAGAGCATAAAATCCTGTTTTATGCAGCCTACACCCAGCCTAAATACGAAATTTAAGAGCATGAGAAGTGAAAAATGTATCAACTCATCCGAAGAACAGAGTCCGATGTGATTGTATAGCGAAAAGAGAATAAGTACGTTACGATAATAATTTCGTTAGTCCAACTAAGGCCTATGTAAAGGTGTTTTGAGAATTTATATATATCTTATTTCGTTTCGGAAATACAAAATGGAACAACGGTCGATCTGACATCCACAGCAAAGAGGAACGACCGAAATGTACTATGTCCTGAGAACAAGTAGTCTTGCACATAGATCTATGTTCTACGGATGAGTCAATTATAATTATATATTAACAAATGGAGCACTTTTTTGACTTATTTGCTTTAGTCCGCCGACCCTAGAATTACCATGATATTCATTTATGTTTTGTTTTTTGTTTCAATAAAATCAATAATAAAATGTTGTCCATATAGGTGGCGAAGAGAATGACTTAAAAGTACACCGTATAGGTGAACAAAGTCCAATATTCGTGGCAAAAAATCTCGCTCACGATTGGTTGCAACTGCGCAGACCTGTGTGGGTGACAGATTTGACCTTTTTAGACGATGTTAATACAATTGCTGTATGTTCCAGACATGGATATATTAGGTATGTCATTTATTTTAATATAACTTCACAAAATGGACCATCATATTGTATTTATTAAGTCATTAATTATAATATAGGGACTTATTTATCTAAAATAATAATATCAAACTTTAATACGTATATAATAGATAACAGCTACCCAACCTACAATATCCTTTTACATTCAAATTCCGTACCTCTTCGATAATCTGTAATTCTGCTTTTGCAACCCTTTTATTGGCTAAATTCGAAGGCAAATCCATTAATAATAAAAAAACTAATTTGTTTTACATTGACGTGTTGCAATTTATGAAGGTAGGTATCCATTACGTTCGCCCACCGACTGTGCTCCGCGCACCCGCAACTGCTTCATTAGTGGATATGGATAATTGGTTTCTGCGCGAACACAGAGCGGATCGCATTGTGTTCGTGGACGCGAGCAAGCAAGACGTTTTCGGGTGTCACGCTCCGCGTTCCGCTAAGATTTTTTAAATTGCCACGAATTTATCGCTATGAAGCTGTCCGACGAGAAATATTTAGCTCGTGAACAATATAATCTTTTTTTACACACACATTCATAACCCCGCACTAGGGAAACCCTGAACGCGGGTGCCATGGACATACACATAGACAACCACAAATTACGCCCAAACTCACGAGACAAATAAATGTAGGGCATACAAATCGAACCCGGGACCTCTGTGTGGCAGTCCGGTAACCGTTCGGCCCCGGAGGCAGTTAATTAAAATATATGCCGCACTCTAGCTACTAATTCTGGGGACGACATGCTCAATGTTCAAATGAAAAATGTGGAGCAGAACCTAATGGAGCACTCGGTTTTCTTGTAGTGATGCGCGTAACATCTCCATTAGAGCGGTTGCACATGTACCATTGTTGGTGCGCACACGTTATGAATACCCATCTTCAAAGTTACTCTAATTTGTAGTGATAACAAACAAATCAACTAGATGGCGCTTATTGCACAGATGTTTATGAACATTGCCGGCTATTCTTTAACTTTGTTTAGGATTAGCGCCATCTATTACAAAACATTAATTTATAAATTAGTATGTAACACACAAAAGCCGTCCATTGATACAAATATTTCTCAAAATCTTAATTTAATATATTTGTTAAAAAAAATTTCAGACTGTATGACACACGTGCGCAAAGAAGACCAGTATGTAATATAGACTGCCCCAATATGGCAGCTACATGCATTACTTCCAGTTTCGAAGACAGGTAAATAGAGATATTATATCAGACGGT